>NW_021832909.1:5000-15000 GCF_006345805.1 Octopus sinensis
GTCTTACGGTTTTTTTATAGTCTGTCTTGTCATGCATGTGTGTGTGCATGAGTGTGTATAAGTATATGTGTAAGTACGTATGTAAGAGTATATATATATATATATATATAATATATATATATATAATATATATATATATATATGTATGTATGTATATGTATATGTATCTGTAGATAGATAGATATAAAACTATGTATGTGTTGTATGTGTGTGACTGAGTGTGTGTGTGTATAAATATATATGTAAGTACGTAAGTATGTGTGTCTGTATATATATATAATATATATATATATATATATATATATATATATGTAAATATATATATGTGTATATATATATATATATACATACATATATATATATGTAGATATATATGTGTGTATGTAAGTGCTTGTATATATGCATGTGTGTGTGTGTGTGTGTGAGCGTGTGTATAAACGGCTGGAAAAATTAAAAGGAAAGAATGAGAAAGAAGACAACAACGAAAATATAAAGGGAAAAAACCAAAAGAAAAGAAATAAAAACGAAAATAAAAACAGACGATAGAACAGAAATTTTTTAAAAAACGATAAAAACCATGATTATACAGTTGTTGGGATTCATGAAAGGTTAATAATATATGAACAAAATTAATATTTAGAAAGACTTAAAATCTCGAATGACATAACCGAGAGATAAGTAAATTACGATATGAAAGAAAGAAACAAAGAAACAACCTGTTTAAGTTTATATTTATAATTTGGTCAGTTTTGTAGGATTTTATATTGTGTGAGGAAATATTTAAAATCCCAGTAAATTATTCAAACATTAAATTTTCCGAAGTATTTTGTTTTATTTTTTTACGTCGCTTTCAGTTACTGATTATTCGTGTTTCTCCACCGAATATTAAAGATTTTAAATATACTTCACTTATCATATAATTTTCATGAATCTGAATTGTCAATTAATCATCTTTTTATGAATTGTTCACTCAAAATCCTATCTTGTTTTATATGTGTGTGTGTGTGATTATGTGTGTATGCATGCGTGCGTGTGTTCGGACTTGTGTGTATGTGTTTATTTATATATGTATGTATATATATATATATTATATATATATATATATATATATATATATATATATATATATATAATTGGTGAATTGAAGAAATGGAGCTGAACGCAGATTGAACAGAAATCGTTTTATTTCATTCTACACGTGTTTCGAAAGGCACAATTTACCAAAATCCGATTGAATAATGGGACCATATTGTGTCTTTCTCTCCAGGAAGAAATAGGAAATCCGTTGGAAAAAACAAAAACAGAACAGAGGCGGAGCAAAACAAATCGAACTAGGCTCCTAAGAGCCCATGGTTTTTTCCAACGGATTTCCTATTTCTTCCTGAAGAGAAAGACACAATATGGTCCCATTATTCAATCGGATTTTGGTAAATTGTGCCTTTCGAAACACGTGTAGAATGAAATAAAACGATTCTGTTCAATCTGCGTTCAGCTCCATTTCTTCAATTCACCAATAATATTTTAATTTCAATTATCCGCACCAACGCACGGTTGCAACACCATATGGTTGTACCTCCAACCGTGCTGTTTACTTGCTGTGATTTTTGCTACCAAGGTATCGGTTAAACTTTTGATTAATCTACTACAAGATTATTCATCTTTCTATTTTATATATATATATATATATATATATATATATATATATATAGTTGGAATTTACAAAAATACAAACCAAAGACGAAGACAGATGTATTAGTTTAACGCTCGGGTTTTACGAAGGCTGCCTGCAGGACTCGAACTCACATTTCCTGCAAACATAACAGGCGTTTTGCCATTGCACCAGAGTAATCCTTCGAGTTTCTCTATCCACAAAGTTTCTAAAATGGATAGAGAGATTCGAGGGATTGCTTTAGTCCCATGGTAGAACATTTGTTATGTTTGAATGAGATGTGAGTTCGAGTCACACAAGCATTCTTCGACTTTTTTTATCCAAAGGATTCCACGACCCAATATTTATATTCTTCTTTATAGCTGTATCTAACGAGCTTCGAGAACAACTATTCCAAAAACGACATGTATATAGCTTCCTTTTCCGTTCTATATTATTTTATTGTTTCTCTCTCCTTCTCTTTATTTTTCTTCGTTTCTGTTTTACGTGTATCTTCCACCCGTTATGTAAACATTTGTTAGAACAATATACCGTAGCATAACACTTAAATATTCAGTTATTAACAATTACGCAAGCTAGCCTTCATATTGGCTAAAGGAAAATCAGCGGACATTTTACATTTCATTCTAACTATGTATATATTCATTAACAATTTTCGTTATCAGACGATCCGAAATGATAATATCAGTATAGTAACAACGAACTTACAGCTTTGAATAAATATTATACATTTATATTTCTTATGGTTATTTTTGCTGCATGTATTAATACTTGTATTAGATCACTCCTGTATCAGTTGAATACTTCTGCGAGCTAAACAGCAGAAATGAATAATGAATAAACATTCACAGTTTTGTTTTTGTTTGTTTGTTTTTGTTTTTTTAGTGGGGGGGGTTATGTGAAATCTCAGGCTCCCCACACAAATGCATAACATGATATACCTACATTAACAGAACACAGCTTTTTTTCTTAAAATATGAGCTTTGGGACACGTATTTTTTTTATATATATATAGAGAGAGAGAGAGAATAAAACAATATTCCTACGGAATGCAAATATGGTTCCAAAATGGAGAAATGTCAAAACAATTTACTGGAGGTATTTGAAGCGAATGTTTTTTTAACGATATATCAAAGTAAAATACTTGAGAAAGAATTCTCCCGATAATTTTCTTGAATATCTTAAGCAAATAATTGAAAACATCTCAATAATATCTTTCTACAGTCAGAAAAAGCAAGGAACGTAAAGGAAACAGACTATAGCATTCTTTTATCCAATCGCGTCGTAAATATTTAGAAAAAAAAATCTACTAGCATTATATCAACTAACAACATTGTATTAAGCCATTTAAAGCTGTAAATAGCAGCGTATAAGTAAAAGACCCCCTTCAGTCATGTGTGACCATGGGTTTGCACCTAGAGAGTTACCCTCTGAGGCACAAGTCTGGGCAAGGTTGTTTTTATGGAAGACCAGCAGTCGCCCATGCATACCGGCCTCCCCTCTCCACGCCACCAGTGTTATCCAAGGGAAAGACAAAGGTCGATACAGCTTGGCACCTGTGACGTCGCAACTCATTTCTACAGCTGAGTGAACTGGAGCAACGTGAAATAAAGTGTCTTGCTCAAGAACACAACACGCAGCCCGGTCCGGGATTCGAACTCACAACCTCACGATCATAAGCTCAAGTATTAGGTTAAAAACCATTGGATGGAAAATTTCGACTTTTCCATCCAAGGCGACTCTTAATCCAATATTTATATGCTGTTATTGATAGCTTAATCCGATTTTCCAGTATTTATTTGCTGCCGTTCAAAGTTACAAAATTCTTATTAAGTAAAAATTATATTTACGTAATTATATAAAGTAATCGTCACTAGTTTTTAGTATAGACGACAGAGCTGAAACGCCTGCGTTACATAGACCATATGTTACTTTTAAAGATCATAGAGTTAATCTCTTCAACAAACCTTCACTCACTCTTACTAAGGAGTGGCTGTGTGGTAAGTAGCTTGCTTACGAACCACATGATTCTAGGTTCAGTCCCACTTCTACTATAGCTTCACGCCGACCAAAACCTTGTGAGTGGATTTGGTAGACGGAAACTGAAAGAAGCCTGTCATATATATGTATATATATATATGCATATGTGTGTGTATATGTTTGTGTGACTGTGTTTGCCACCACCACCCAACATCGCTTGATAACCGATGCTGGTGTGTTTATGTCCTCGTAACTTAGCGCTTCGGCAAAAGAGACCGATGGAATAAGTACTAGGCTTACAAAGAATAAGTCCTGGGGTCGATTTGCTCGACTAAAAAAGCGGTGCTCCAGCATGGCCGCAGTCAAATGACTGAAACAAGTAAAAGAGTAAAGAGTAAGAGTTAGTCTCATCAACCTCATTAAATCTTCATTAAATATATGCAGCAAAAGAAAGGTTTCACAATCATTGATCCTCCAAAGTAAAGCCTGTAAGATTTTATCTTTGAGGAACTGTATTTATATGATACTTGCCATAGCAGCTACAACTAAAACATTAGTAGACTTTCACGCAGTTTGACATCATTGATTATTTTCTACTCGAAATTTGTGGGGGAGGGGCCAGTCGATTAGATCGACCCCAAGATGCGACTGGTACTTAATTTATTAACTCCGAAAAGATGAAAGATAAAGTCAACTCAGGCAGAATTTGGACTCAGAACGTAACGACTGACGAAATACCTATTTCTTTATTACCCACAAGGGCTAAACACAGAGAAGACAAACAAGGACAGACAAACGGATTAAGTCGATTATATTGGCCCCAGTGCGTAACTGGTACTTAATTTAATCGACCTCGAAAGGATGAAAGGCAAAGTCGACCTCTGCGGAATTTGAACTCAGAACGTAACGGCAGACGAAATACCTATTTTTCTATTACCCACAAGGGGCTAAACATAGAGGGGACAAACAACGACAGACAAACGGATTAAGTCGATTACATCGACCCCAGTGCGTAACTGGTACTTAATCTATCGACCCCGAAAGGATGAAAGGCAAAGTCGACCTCGGCGGAATTTGAACTCACAACGTAACGGCAAACGAAATACCGCTAAGCATTTCACCCGGCATGCTAACGATTCTGCCAGCTCACCGCCTTAGTTCGACATCATTAATTACAACATTTCTTTCACAAAAGCTACTCTGTAATAAACATTAGAAAACCATCAAAATTATTATGCATTTAAGAAGATAAAGTTTGTCCTTTGACATTGAATCATGACCTTATGCTAAAGAAAAATGCTGCATTCTTAGATTTTGGTAAGGATCCAAGGGATTCGGCGGACGCTAGTGGTTTTATAAAGCTTTATATCTCAAATTCAAATTCAATTAGATTTCAATCTATACGTGGCACTATATAGTAATAATCGTCTGCAAAAATCTATGGAATTTAAGAGACCAATAGCTACAGAGATTCAAGCTAAATTTCAATGAATCATATTTGAAAATTATAGTTAACATAAAACTTAACATGGTTAATTTTCTTGACATAACATTCGATTTTGCGATTTTCAAACAACACCGTTATAGGAGACTCAACCAAGCATGATGATATATTAATATAAATTAAAACCACCCATCAACTATCTTAAATAATTAATCAAAAATATTAGTCGTCGCCTTTCTATCATTTCACACGATAATGATGAGATTAACAACTTCGTAACTCAATACGAACGAGGCATTAAATCGTAGCGGTTTCAAAGATAAAAATATTTTCATAACAAATAGTTACGATAACGTACAGACTTGAAAACAGAAATTGTAAAAGTGTTATATAATTCTCCTCTTCGTATTGACGTTTAGGCTAAAATTACCAAATAATTTTTTTAATTTTTAGATAAACATTTTGCAGAGTGATCATAAATATTAAAAAATTGTCTTTAACAAAAATTTTAAGATTAACTATTTGGAACAGAATATTTCATTGCATAATTATCTTGTAGCAATAATTAAAACAAAAAACATAATTTCCAGAACTATGAATCCTGTTCAGAACAACAAATCCAGCAATCGGAGTCGTCCTTAACACTTTACCTACCAAACACATTTTGCGCCATATTTGCTTCTGCACCAGCCGTCGAATTTTATTATAAATTATACGTTTTTTTTTTAAATTTATCTAACCATGTGTATGTGCGTCTGTGTCTGTGTGCGTGCATGTATGTGTATGTCTGTGTGTGTGTGCGCGTGTGCATGTGGGTGTGTGCATGTGTGTGCATGTGTGTGTGTATGTGTTGGATGTGCGTGTGTGTGTGCATGTGTGTGTCTACATGTGTGTGTATGTGTGTTGGATGTGCATGTGTGTGTCTGCATATGTGTGTATGTGTGTTGGATGTGCGTGTGTGTGTGCATGTGTGTATGTAATGTGTGTACGAGCGTGTTTGTGTGTGTGTGTGTGTGCTGTAACTCACTATATATTGGGTTGTCCGGAAAGTTCGTGCCGATTTTTAAAGGAAAGAAAAAGGTTAATAAATACTTGCCATTGCATTTTTAATCAACCAAATATGAACCATTTTGTTGCACAATGCGCATCCGCCTTTCCTTTAACTTGAAAATACCCTCTTCCCAGAATTGAGGCGGTTTCATGGCAAAGAATTCATCAAGGTATCTTTTTACGTCATCTAAGGAATTGAAACTTTTACCATTAAGACTATTCTGCAGAGACCTGAATAAGTGGAAATCCGAAAGAGCAATATCTGGTGAATGTGGAGGGTAGAGTAACACATCCCAGCCGAGCTGCAGCACTTTTTGTCTGGTTCACAAAGCATCAAGTGCCGAAAATGAACTTTCTTATCTTCCATTTTAAAGGGTTACAGAATTAACACAGGTTAGAGGAACATAAACCTTCTTTCACGTGCCCTAAATGGAGGTGGGGTCAAATCCTATTTTATGGACTCGACCATGTTCTAAAATAAGTCGAAAGGTAAGCTACTATAAATTGGCATGAACTTTCCGGACAACCCAATACATTTCCAACGCCATATTAGGAATATAGCGTGAGGAATCACCAGTGATTCCTACTTTAGGCAAAGTGAAACAGAACAGGTTACACATATATATATTGTTTTCAGGTATCAACCACAAAGTATTCAATTAATAAGCAATATATTGATCTCGTAGAAAACCAATTTATATTTAGGTTCGACCAACCAGTTGCCTGCTGGTTATTGTTATCTTCGTATTATTGCATCATACGGATTCCCAGTTCAGGCATTATTGTGACTCATACCCATATGTGTTCTGTTTGCAATCCATTTATGAGAAGATAGCAGAGCACTTCAAAATTTTCAGCATTGAACTGCGTTTTATCGCTTTCAGCCCATTTATACATTGCTTTCGGGGCTTTTTGTAGCTTTGCGTTCTCATCACTATCCTTGACATCCTGTGATACTTTTTTTATTGTCAGTATAGCTGATGAGAATGGCTGACTGTATGACTAAGAGGGTGTTGAGTGAGCCAGCGACAGTACACTTTTCTTTTCTACTCTAGGCACAAGGCCCAAAATTTTTGGGGGAGTGGGGGAACCAGTCGATTAGATCGACCCCAGTACGCAACTGGTTCTTAATTTATCGACCCCGAAAGGATGAAAGGCAAATCGACCTCGGCGAAATTTGAACTCGGAGCGTAAAGACAGACGAAATACCACGAAGTATTTCGCCCGGCGTGCTAATGCTTCATATTTCTTTATATTGCCCACCAGGGGCTAAACATGGAGGGGACAAACAAAGACAGACAAAGGGGTTACGTCGATTACATCGATCCAGTGCATAACTGGTACTTTATTTATCGACCCCGAAAGGATAAAAGGGAAAGTCGACCTCGGCGGAATTTGAACTCACAACGCAACGACAGACGAAATACGGCTACGCATTTCACCCAGCGTGCTAACGCTTCTGCCAGCTCGGCGCCTTCAGTGACGGTGCCCTGCTTAAAACTGGTGTCTTCTCAGAGAGAGCACCGTTAGCTGTATTTGCTTAAGTCTTGCCTCTTAAAGTCATGAAACCACTTCTCTAGATTTCCTACCATGTCGAAGTTATGTGCTTCGTGACGAGTCATTCTGTGGCGAATTTTATCGAAGGCCTTTACAAAATCGAGATATATCACATCCACGTGTGAATTGTCGAGCTGTTGTTTATAAGAACAGTCCAGCAGTGACCGATCAGAGAAGCAAATACAGAACAAATTTCATGCATATTTAAATGTCGCTGAAATTAATTCACAGATACAAATGAGCTGAACGTATACAAATGAGCTGAACCTCATTTAGCAATGGGCAAATGAAATTTAATGCATTAAAATTTCCGGTTCTGCATTACGAAGGGAACACACATAAATCACATAATTAGACACCAGGTAACACAATGACTTAGAGCAATTATGACTTATTGGACATAGGAGTAATCATGTCAAATGATGCATCTTTCATTGGCCAGATCACCAAACTGACCTCTAAATACAGACATCATATAAGATAGATTCCATGAATCTTCGTGACAAGAGAACCGGTAATTATACTGGTTCTACGGAAAAGCTTAGTTCTGCTCACAATTTCGGTATCCAAATGCGTTCGGTCTTACAGAAGATATTGAAGGGTTACGAAGAACGTTTACCAGTAAAATAACTTTGGTTAAAAGCCTTAATTACAGGAAACGTCTGAAAACTATGCGTTTCTTCTCTTTTGAACGCCGAAGAGAGCAATATATCATTATATATGTGTTGTGTAGACGCCCCCAGATGATGAAGTAGGCTAGCCCAATACGTAGATATAGAGGGAGAAGTTTAGACGTCGGGAGTTGAGGAGAGGTCATCGGAACATGCGATATAACAGTGGCGACGATGATTTTGTTGCTCACATAGCCACTGTGTAGTATTGCGATATAACAATATGTATAGACAATCTTGGAGGGAGTATGTTCCAAATTTCGGCATTAAAGAGAATTTTAATACACGAACTGGAAGATACATATTTATTTACTGCCCACAAGGGGCTAAACACAGAGAGGACAAAGAAGAACAGACAAACGGATTAAGTCGATTATATCGACCCCAGTGCGTAACTGGTACTTATTTATTCGACCCCGAAAGGATGAATGGCAAAGTCGACCTCGGTGGAATTTGAACTCAGAACGTAACGGCAGACGAAATACTGCAAAGCATTTCACCCGGCGTGCTAATGTTTCTACCAGCTCACCGCCTTATGTTCCTGCCAGCTCGCTTCTATATACACTACCTTCCATATACACCACCTTCGAAATCACGAGTAGAGCCACTCTATTGTTCTCAATATATAACTGTCCTCAATTGCTCAAATGGCTACCTCAAGAAATCAGAAATGTAGAAAAGATCTCTACTAAAACATAAAAGGGAAGACATTGGATAAACTCTTAACGATAATACCGGATCAGCCAACCATTCAAAGATACTCACAAAGAAGACCATCTGGTATGAATTCAATCATAGACCGACTTCCAGCCATGAGGCGACAGCAAAACTCAAAGAAAGCAAATTAAGACGCTGCTCCAAAATGGCTGCGGTCTTACTACTGAAACCACTTAAAGAATAAAAAAATTCATAAAAGGATATTCATATAAATATATATTTAATGTATTCATGCCAGTGTGTGTGTGTGCGCGTGCGAGTGTGTGCGTGCGTGCGTGTGTGGAGAAAGAGAGAGAGATGGAGGATAGGTAGAGATTTAAATATATTTGTAGATAGACAGACAAACAGACAGGAAGATAGATGAATGGATGGATGGATAGATAGATAGATAGATAGATAGATAGATAGATAGATAGATAGATAGATAGATAGATAGATAGATAGATAGACAGACAGACAGATAGATAGAGATGGGTTATATATTGTATAGAAGGAACAAGGAATTTGAATATGTGTGTGTATACGATGCACAAAATTATGAGCTGCCAATCAGAAAGATGAATGTTACCAATCAGAAAAAAAATATATATTTCTGTAGGAACTGAAATATTGTTTCCAACTAACTAAATAGATGCCAGGTTGCTAGGCAACTGTGATATAAACTTAAGTATTTGGTTGTGATACACGCACACACAACACGCACACACACGCACACACATATTTTTGTTTTTACCTGGGGTTTTTTTTCTTTGTTATTTCATTTTCTTTCATCGGAATCAATATTTTACGTAAATTATAAGTTGTACTATATTTCTCCGATGTCACGATAACAGTTACTTAAAATGAAAACATCACCATTATTATTATTATTATTATTGCTATTGTTGTTGTTGTTGTTGTTGCTGCTGCTGT
>NW_021832909.1:20000-29512 GCF_006345805.1 Octopus sinensis
CTATAGCCTCGGGCCGAGCAAAGCCTTGTGAGTGGATTTGGTAGACGAAAACTGAAAGAAGCCCGACTGAAAGAGCTCACATCTATAACATTATAAGTATATTTACACTCCCTAAGATGTTTGGAAAACCTATATGAATTTAGCTGAAGATTACTTAACATTATATTTGCTGTAATATTTGCAGCTTTAATAAATTGTTATAGTATGAAACAATTGTACTAAACTACCGATCCATTCTTGTTGCTTATTTTTTGGTTATAATCACCCCACATAATTTTATGGGTAATACCATAAAAAATTCTGGTGCATCTAAGTTAAGTACCATATTCATTTGGATCTAAATTGTTTTGCTGAAATTATATATATATATATATATATATATATATATATACATTCATGCATATATACGACGGGCTTCTTTCAGTTACCGTCTACCAAATCCACTCAAAAGGCTTTGGTTGGCCCGAGGCTATTGTAGAAGACACTTGCCCAAGGTGCCACGCAGTGGGACTGAACCCGGAACCATGTGGCTGGTAAGCAAGCTACTTACCACACAGCCACTCCTACGCCTTCGATAAAACAAAAAGAAGAAGAAAAAGATTGTACTGTTATCTGCACGGTGACTTATAATACGAATCTTCAAAGATAAGAAATTTCATTATTATGTCATTAAACAATGTGATTTTTAATTTAATAATTTATTAATGTCATGATAATAACGTTTCTTATCGTGGTATTATTAAAATATTAAATTAGAAATTATGTATTTAATTCGTGACTGAAAAGTTATTACAGTAGCATTAAGAATTTTAAAATACTTTTTTAGAAATTCAAATCAAAATATTGAAATATCGCTGGTTTTAACATTGATATGAATATTGAACGCGATTTGTGGATGCTGGAGGGAGAAACTTATGTAGGTGAAATATTTAATTAATACTTTTTGGGGCTTTTTTTGTTTGTCTTTTTAATCAAACATATCATTGCGTTTGTACATTGACTTCCATTGTAGCATTCATGGAAGTTTCTTGAATTCAATCAAACACATTGTTTTGATCTATTTCGTATGAATCGAACCGTCATTGATGCGAGAATACAATATGAATATATGAATTTAAGCGCCTGTATGTATGCATGTATGGTATGTGTGTACGGTGGGGAGCTGGCAGAAACGTTAGCACGCCAGGCGAAATGCTTAGCAGTATTTCGTCTGCCGCTACGTTCTTAGTTCAAATTCCGCCGAGGTCGACTTTGCCTTTCATCTTTTCGGGGTCGATAAATTAAGGATCAGTTACGCACTGGGGTCGATGTAATCGACTTAATCCGTTTGTCTGTCCTTGTTTGTCCTCTCTGTGTTTAGCCTCTTGTGGGTAGTAAAGAAATAGGTATGGGTGTACGGTGGATGCGCAGTGGCCCAGTGGTTAGGGCAGCGGACTCGCAGTCGTAGGATCGCGGTTTCGATTCCCAGACCGGGCGTTGTGAGTGTTTATTGAGCGAAAACACCTAAAGCTCCACGATGCTCCGGCAGGGGATGGTGGCGAACCCTGTTGTACTTTTTCACCACAACTTTCTCCCACTCTTTCTTCCTGTTTCAGTTGTACCTGCATTTCGAAGGGCCAGCCTTGTCACACTCTGTGTCAGGCTGAATCTCCCCTGAGAACTACGTTAAGGGTACACGTTTCTGTGGAGTGCTCAACCACTTGCACGTTAATTTCACGAGCAGGCTGTTCCGCTGATCGGATCAACTGGAACTCTCGTCGTCGTAACCGACGGAGAACCACGAATGTGTGTACGCATGTATATACGTCTGTGTGCGTGTGTATGTTTAGATTATATTTTCTAGACGATATTCTAAGCGAGAATTAAATCATAGCCATCGCCTTGATATGCTTTTGATACAAGTGTTATCTACTTGGTTGATGTGTGTTTGTGTGTTTTTTTGGTGGGGTATGTGCGAGAGTTTTCTGTATATTATTTATAATCGGTAAAAAATTGCAAAATTACAAAAGTGGGTCAAAGAGCAAGACTTTCGTACAGAACTCTCAGCAAAGTGGTCCGCGCCGTACGCGAAACTCTTAGCTCTTGAGTCACTTTTGCGCCTTTCAACCGATTAAAACTTACACACACACACACACACACACACACACACACACACACACACACACACAGATATATTTGTACATATATATACATATATATAAATTTTCTATGTGTATATGTATGCATATGTATATACGCATGTATGTTTGTATGTACGTATGCCGAGAACTATTCTGCTTGCCTTATCAAATATATATATATATAACATATATATTACATATATATTATATATATATATATATATATATAAATATATATATATATACATACATATTATATAATAATAATATATATATATATACATACACATATATATATATATATAATATAGATATATATACATTATTATATATATATATATATATATATATATATATACATATACATACATATATAATATATATAATATATATACATATACCATACATATACTATATATATATATGTATATATATATGTTATCTATATGTATATATAATATATATATATATACATATATATAATATATATATAATATATATATATATACATACATAATATATATATATATGATATACATATATATATGCACATATATATATATATATACATATACATATAATATATATATATATATATATACATATATATATGCACATATATATATTATATATATATACATATACATATATATATAGTATAGATATATATATTGTGTATATATATATATATATATATATACATATATATATACATATATATATACATATATATATACATATATATATTATATATATATATATAATATATATATATGTATATAGTTCATACTCTTATCTCCAATTCAGTCTGCTGTTTCAGTCTTTCTCCATTTCTCTGCCTTCCTTTATTTCTTCTCCCTCTCCGCCTCTCTCTTTCTCTTTCTCTTTCTCTTTTTCTCTCCTTCTTTCTCACACCACCTTCTCTACCCCTCTCCCCTCTCTCTCTTTCTCTTGTATATATGTTCATTATTTATATATGGCCTCGCACAAATGTTATTGTAAGAAAGCATCAGATCGCTGCCAGCCCTGTATGATGAAGCATTTGTATTGAAGATGGAAACTTTGCAAGAAAGCTTTATATTCCATCAACTGAAACGGAGCCTTTTGTTTCGTCGTGAAATAAAGATCATATACAGCCGACGGCTGTTCAAGTTTACTCACCTAACTCGTCATAACTGCTACTCATGTCTCTATGACGTAACAATGGCATAGAAAATTGATAATCTTTTGCTTAGGCAAAAAGCAAACAAGACCACAATGAAATTGTGTTACTTTGTAAATAATTCGAGCTTTGATTGCCCCCGAAAATTATTGATTTTGCGTTTTATTTTGCTGAGGTGAAAAAAAATAAACAAGCAGTAAATGTATATTGTTTTTGTTGCTATTTTTTTTTTAACATTTCCTCGTTTGTAAAGCAGTTAATTGGCAGAATCTTTCGTATTTTTGATAGAATCCCTCACATTATCTATTCCGATTCTCAGCACACTGAGTTCGAATCCCGGTGAAGTCAGCTCAGCTCTCGGCGTCGATATCTAAAGCACTACATCAGCGATTGACGATGGATTGGTAGAACTTTTAAAGGGTCTGGCAAGATGTTTTGTAATATCTCCTTCGGCTTTTTTTTGGCCTTCTTGGGGTAACGCATCGGAAGACACTGGAGTCAAGCAATATCTGGTGGTCTTTCCATCCATTGATTAATTTCACATTTCTAAACTAACTATATGAAATACATTTGGAATAAAAGATAATATGATGGATTTTACATATGAATATTATGGACTAGTGTAGAAGAATAACCAAGGAAGTATATATGGATTTAAAGACTCTCATCAAAAGCAGTACATTTTAATTTTTAATTTATCTGTCAAACAAACACTATTCTTTACTTCAAATCTTAAAAAAACTATCATTCGATATATTATACAGAATTCAAATTTTATATCCCTGAAGAGCAGAAGCGTTGTCTATAAATGCTTATCAATATAGGATTTCATTATAGGGACAACTCTTCTGTGAAACGATCGTAAGACGCTTAAAAAATTAATTCAAAACTTTTAAACTGTCATATACATTATATATCTATACTTATACATATTTACATATATTTTTATACATATTTATATTTATTTAGTTATATATTTTTAATACAACAATTATTTTTCACATGTGTATATCTATCTGAGGGTTTTAATATTGATTTCCTAATATTATTAATGATATATTAGTAAAAAAATATATATGTATATAATCGATCGTATTAAATATATAAATACTTTAATACTTTGATACAATAGAGCACTCAATATCAATTCAGTATATAATATTCTCATTGAATATATTTAACTAAAGATTTATATGTATATATATATGAACTTTTATATACACTCATACAGATATGTATATATATATATATATATATATATATATTATATATAGCAATATGTATAAAGGTACGTACCTATGATTACATATATATGTACGTATTTATGAATATGTACGTATGCATATATATATATATATATATATATATTATATATATATATGCATACGTACATATTCATAAATACGTACAGATATATGTAATCATAGATACGTACCTTTATACATATTGCTGTATTTCGAGATGGTCATTTTTAATTCTTGACCAAATAAACACACGCACCATATATTCGTTCTTCACTCGTTTATTACTGTTCTTATTCTAACTAATGCCCATTGTCCGGAAATCTTTCGTCACACGTCTGTCACCTCCTCAACAACATTTTCCTTCTTCGTGTGTGTTGAGATGCTTATTCCATTCTGTTCTATGATGTGTATCCTTATATGCGTATGCGTCTGTTTGTGTGTATTTGTGTACGTATGTGTATGTGTGTGTATACATGTGTGTGTATACATGTGTGTGTGTGTCATTGTTCTTAGTAGCACTATGCCCCTCCCCCAGCCCCGTCCCCTACCCCGTTGCCGCTGCTGCTGCCCTTGAACCCGACTTTTTGTACTGTTCTTGTAACCCACTGTGTTTGTGTGTTCGTCCACGCTGCTACCATCGTGGAAGTTGTTGTTGTTGTTGTTGTTGGTGGTGGTGGTGGTGGTAGTAGTGGTGGCTATTTATCCTTCAGAGCTAACTGCTTCTACCAGAGATTGTATTGCAGACTTGAGAGAAAGGATCCTAAATATAAACCATTCTTGACCTGCAATTTATTACACTAACAACAACCCAGAGTAGCTTTTATAGATTCCCGAACAAGTATTCTTATATTCAGCACCGGTTCTTAGTAAATAAAAATTGACATCTCAGAAACGTGTAATTGTAATTGATGTTAATGTAGTACAGTGCTATTTATAATGGTTTCTTTTAAAAGCTCGGCGAAGGAGAGAAATACGCAAATTCGTCCCATGCAGCACTCTGTGAAGGATTGTCTGCACATATTTAGTTGAAATGTGAAAGGTTTTGCTAATGCAATTCTCTCACCGCTGCATAAAGTTACTGAAGAAAAGTAATAAGTTAAAAGCTATTTTGCAGACGTAATTTCATTTTTGCTTCAAAACACGATAGAAAGTCGTTCTAACATTGCCGGGCTTTAGTTTTAGTTTAACATAAAAATTGTCAAACATAATGTAATTGGATTTACGTTGCAAGAGAATAATAACAATCCATCGTTTGCGAATGTATTCGTTTTAGTAATGTTGAAATATATAAACAAAGCATATTTATAAGTAACATCCAGAATCAGAAGAAACCAATGAAAGTTAGACTCAGTAAATCCAAGAGGGAAATGTGACACTTAAAGCAGATTAAGTTGCTGTGTGGGAACGAAATGATTCGCCATTTTGGGCAGAGGTTTTTTATGTTACTTTTGTGAGTCGTAACGTAGAATCGTTAAAATTCCGCATTTTCAAGATTAGTAGTAAATGGTCAGAGAGGCGACGCTCTGCAGCAGACACAATTCACTTCAAATTCAATTGATTAGAACTACACGATATGAAGTGCTTTGCTCAACGATGCCATGCACTGCTAGACTCTGAGATTTAATTCGAAACCTTACGATATTAAATAAAGTAGACTTACCAGTAGGCCACGTGACCTTTATTCTGGTCACGCGCTCTTTATTCTTATTTCTTTACTACCCACAAGGGGCTACACACAGAGAGGACAAACAAGGACAGACAAACGGATCAAGTCGATTATAACGACCCCAGTGCGTAACTGGTACTTATTTAATCGACCCCGAAAGGATGAAAGGCAAAGTCGACCTCGGCGGAATTTGAACTCAGAACGTAGCGGCAGACGAAATACGGCTACGCATTTCGCCTGGCGTGCTAACGTTTCTGATTTCTTTATTACCCACTAGGGGCTACATAGAGGGGACATTACAAACATTGGGGACATAGAACATCACAATTACATATATATGAGCAAAATGGAATATGAAAATGATATATGAGAGTGATACCGACGGCCCCATCCGCCAGCATCACTTATCTGTCCTTCTTCACCCATTTCCAATTAGTATCCTTGTTTTCCTATCACAACATTCGTTTTTCTTTTAGCCATCTCTATCCATTCATCTTTTCATTTCCACTGACCTCAAACACACACCCTCTTCCTCAAACCTTCTCGCCAATATACCCGTATCATCACTATCCACAGCCGTGTAGCTACAATCTTCGTGTTCGTACCACTTGGTTAACACCTGTTTTTTAACGTTTTGTATGTCTTTCCCATGTATAACACATAAAAAATGGGTCTGGGACTTTCTTTGCTCTGTGTGTCTGTTTTTTTGATTTCTTGTAGGCGGGGAGTGGGTGGAATCACTGTTTGCAGGGGAAGGATGGGACTCCAAGGGTATGGGTGGTGTCGGGGTGGGTTGGGGTTCGCCACGTTTTTCTTTTCTTTCTTTTCTCTTTGTTCCCCCTTCTTTCCACTCTTGTTGCATCTCTTCTTCTGTCGTTTCTTCTCTGTTGTTTCTGTTTATTTTCTTCCTCTCCTGAGGCTTCCTCAACGCTTTCCTTTTCTTTTTCCTTTGGTGGGGAGGGCAGTAGGCTCTTATGTGACCCCTTTGGCCACACTTGTAGCACCTGGGCGCCCTACCCTCCACCCACACTCTCATAATAATATTTCCAGTTTTTATGCTGTCCGTAATCCTCTCATAACATCCGCCTCCGTTTGAATGTTCATAACTACGTAGTGTGGCACCTCTCACGCCTTCATACTTCATAATGGCGTGGAGGATGTCCACTTTATCTTCATTTCCTTTTATAACCGCAGCCGTTATTAATTCGCCCTCTAGGTGTGGAGGTATTCCTTCCACCCTAATTCTGGTTGTCCGCCTATTCAGATACGAGGGTAACAAGTAAAACTTTTCTGTACTCACCACCTTGGCTGCTACATTCCTGGCTACTTTTTCACTTTTAAATTGCACCGTTATGGTTCCGTATTGTAATCCTTTTGTCAAGTACACAATTTCCTCTCCTGTCTGCTTGAGAGCCTCTTCAATTGCTTCCATGTTAATTACTTCCATCTTTCTACCTCCATTCATAAATACTTTATATTTAATGGTTCTACGATGGAACCAGTCTCCGCGCCCTACTGGAGGCAGCAGCTCGACCTCTCCGTTCTCGTCCTCCTTCACAAACTCCTGGAGGCCCGTCAACTTAGCCAGGGTCTATCTCTCTTTCCATTGACTTCTTCGTTACACCTGCGTAGGTGCCTTCCATCTTTTTCACCGCCAACTCCTCCTCAGATGTCATACTTCCGTCGAAATTTCAGAGAAATTTCTCCCTTCCATCTCCTCCGTTTGATGGAGGCGGCTCATAATCGCCTCAGACCGAAAAACGGCCTCCCGAACCGAAAAAAGTGCAACGCGCAGAACCAGTGAAACGCGAAAACCGCATCAACTACGCAAAATTCACAACAACAACCATTCACTTTTGTTCTTTTTTACCGAATTTTCAGGAGCCGAAAAAAACACAACCGACGTCAAACGAAGTGGTGACGTTTCTGATTTCTTTATTACCCACTAGGGGGTACATAGAAGGGACATTACAAACATTGGGGACATAGAACATCACAATTACATATATATGAGCAAAAGGGAATATGAAAATGATATATGAGAGTGATACCGACGGCCCCATCCGCCAGCATCACTATCTGTCCTTCTTCACCCATTTCCAATTAGCATTCCTTTCTTTCCTATCACAACATTCGTTTTTCTTTTAGCCATCTCTATCCATTCATCTTTCATTTCCACTGACCTCCAACACACACCCTCTTCCTCAAACCTTCTCGCCAATATACCCGTATCATCACTATCCACAGCCGTGTAGCTACAATCTTCGTGTTCGTACCACTTGGTTAACACTGTTTTTTAACGTTTTGTATGTCTTTCCCATGTATAACACATAAAAAATGGGTCTTGGACTTTCTTTGCTCTGTGTGTCTGTTTTTTTTGATTTTCTTGTAGGCGGGGAGTGGGTGGAATCACTGTTTGCAGGGGGAGGATGGGACTCCAAGGGTATGGGGTGGTGTCGGGGGTGGGTTGGGGCTTCGCACAGTTTTTCTTTTTCTTTCTTTTTCTCTTTGTTCCCCTTCTTTCCACTCTTGTTGCATCTCCTCTTCTTCTGTCGTTTCTTTCTCTGTTTGTTTCTGTTTATTTCTTCCTCTCCTGAGGCTTCCTCAACGCTTTCCTTTTCTTTTCCTTTGGTGGGGGAGGGCAGTAGGCTCTTATGTGACCCCTTTGGCCACACTTGTAGCACCTGGGCGCCCCTACCCTCCACCCACACTCTCATAATAATATTCCAGTTTTTATGCTGTCCGTAATCCTCTCTATAACATCCGCCTCCGTTTGAATGTTCATAACTAGTGTGGCACCTCTCACGCCTTCATACTTCATAATGGCGTGGAGGATGTCCACTTATCTTCATTTCCTTTTATAACCGCAGCCGTTTTAATTCGCCCTCTAGGTGTGGAGGTATTCCTTCACCCTAATTCTGGTTGTCCGCCTATTCAGATACGAGGGTAACAAGTAAAACTTTTCTGTACTCACCACCTGGGCTGCTACATCCTGGCTACTTTTTCACTTTTAAATTGCACCGTTATAGTTCCGTATTGTAATCCTTTTGTCATGTACACAATTTCCTCTCCTGTCTGCTTGAGAGCCTCTTCAATTGCTTCCATGTTAATTACTTCCATCTTTCTACCTCCATTCATAAATACTTTATATTTAATGGTTCTACGATGGAACCAGTCTCCGCGCCCTACTGGAGGCAGCAGCTCGACCTCTCCGTTCTCGTCCTCCTTCACAAACTCCTGGAAGCCCGTCAACTTAGCCAGGTCTATCTCTCTTTCCATTGACTTCTTCGTTACACCTGCGTAGGTGCCTTCCATCTTTT
>NW_021832910.1:5000-10000 GCF_006345805.1 Octopus sinensis
CCGAACCGCTAAGCTACGGGGACATAAACACACCAGCATTGGTGTACACACACACACACACACACACACACACACACATATATAATATATATATATATATATATGTGTGTGTGTGTGTGTATACGACGGGCTTCTTTCACTTTCCGTCTACCAAATCCACTCACAAGGCTTTGTCGGCCCGAGGTTATAATAGAAGACATCCACCCAAGGTGCCACGCAGTGGGACTGAACCCGGATCCATGTGGTTGGGAAGCAAGCTTCTTACCATACAGCCACTTCTGTGCCTATCCAGAATATTTCAATACATCGTCTCCAGCACGTTAACGCTACCAGTTTTATCGATTCCAAAGGAATGAAAGGCAAAGTCGACCTCGGCGGAATTTGAACTCAGAACACAAAGACAGAAGAAATGCCGTAAACATTTTGTCCGGCATGCTAACGATTCCGCCAACTCGCTGCTTTTTTTTTATTATTTTTTTTTTATTCTGTCATATCACAACATCCAGAATTTATCAATCCATCCGACATGTACATCCGCATCCAAGTCGGAAAGATAGAAACTGAAAGCGGATTACTCTCGACTATGAAAGGGTTTACGACTTTTTCTGTGGTTTTTCTGTGATTTTTCTGTGGTTTTTCTGCGGTTTTCTTGGTAATGGTGATACGCAGTGATATTTCTGCTGACTGTCATGGTGCTTGTAGCTGTAGTGTTGGTAGTGAGTGTAGTTTGGACGGTAGTGGAGGTGGTAGTGAAAACTGTAATTGTGGTACGGTGGTGGTGGCAGTGGGAGAAATGTTGGTGGTGGTAGTGTCGTTGATGAGGATGAAGATGAGGATCATGATGAGGGCAATGGTGAGGCTTTGATGATAATGGTGGTGGTGGTGGTGGTGGCGGTGAAGACTGTGTTGGTGGCTGTCGTCGTCGTCGTTGTAACGGAAGTGGTGGTTGTGTTTGTGGTGGTGGCGGTGGTGGCTGCGGCGGCGGTGAACACGGTGGTGGTGGTTTCTTCGTCGTCGTCGTCGTCGTGATGGAAGTGGTGGTAGTGGTTGTCTTCGTTGTCATCGTGATAGAAGTGGTGGTGGTGGTGGTAGTTATGATGCCGGCGGTGAAGACGGTGGTAGTGGTTGTCTTCGTCGTCGTCGTCGTGATGGAACTGGTAGTGGTGGTGGTGGTGGTGGTGGTGGTGTATGTGATGGCGTAGGCGGTGGTAGTTTCAGTGCTATTGATAGAATGAAAGTTTGTGTTTTTTTTTATTCTGTAGAGATACAATTGATGAATGAAACGAAACAAATCTTTTCAAACGTCGATCAAACAATTTCTCTCCACAATGTACAGATAGGCCTGATGTCTTTTTTTTTGTTATTATTATCAATATTATTATTATTATTATTAATATTATTATTATTATTATTATTATTATTATTATTATTATTATTATTATCGTTATTATTATTATTATTATTATTATCGTTATTATTATTATTATCGTTATTATTATTATTTACGTTATTATTATTATTATTATTATTATTATTATTATTATTATTATTATTATCGTTATTATTATTATTATTATTATTATTATTATCGTATTATTATTATTATTATTATTATTATTATTATTATTATTATTATTATTATCATCACCATCATCGTATTTCAACGTGGCGTGGGCCCTTGTAGCTAAAGAAATCATTTATCAATATTGACGATAATATTAACAGTAACAATAATAATGTCATTATTATTATTACTATTATTATTATTGTTATTATGATTATTGTGGTTGTTGTTGTTTTCTTCGTCATCGTTGTTGATGTTGTTGTTGTTCTTTTTCTTCTTCATCCACTTCTTCATGATGATTTTGTCTTGAACTATCCTGTGTTGGACCTTGTGGCCAATACAAGAGATCATCATCATCATCATCATCACCACCACCACCGCCACCACCACCATCACCATCACCATCATCATCATCGCCACTACCATCATCATCATCAGCAGCAGCATCATCATCAACCTTGATATCATTACCATCGTTATTGTTCTTGTTATTGTGATTGTTATTTACCAGCATAATCAGCAGCAGCTGCTCCTTATTGTGGTGATCATAGTAGTAGTAGTAGTAGTAGTAGTATTTAGCCAATTACAAACTTTTCTCTTCAGTTCGGTTCAGTTAAGTAACAAAAAAAGCGAAAAGAAAGCAGAAAAGACTACTAGTAGTAGTAGTAGTAGTAGTAGTAGTAGTAGTAGTAGTAGTACAGCAGCAGCAGCAGCAGTAGCAGGTAGCAGTAGTAGGTTTCATTCTGCCGCAACAATCCCATTACTCGGGGGAAAGAAACTTATTGTAGACACGTCAAGAATGATTCTATGCAAAGACCATTTTCTAAAAGAAGACTTGTGTCTTGAGAGATTCTCTTATCTTCTCACAATTTATGTATTTTTTTTTATTTAATCATCTATTTATTTATTTATTTTTTGTCATTGTTTCTATTCTTTTTCTTTTATTTTTGTATTTTTTGAAAAAAAGCAAAACCAGATATAGTTCAGCCATTGACCAAAAGTTTCGCTCCTTTTTTTTCTTCATCTTTCACACTCATTCATCATATTTGTCAAACAATCTTTCAGTTTCTTTCTACTTTTCTTTCTCTCCATTTGTTTCGCTCTCTTCTTCACTCTATTTCTTTCACTTTCTCTCTATGTTCCGCTCCTTTTCTCTCTCTCTCTCTCTTTCTCCATTTCTCTCTCTCTCTCTCTCTCTCTGTCTGTCTGTCTTGCTATTTTGTCTTAAGGCTTTTTCTCTCACAGCATCCTGTTTATCTAATGTATTTCTATCTTTCTAATAACATCATTCCCCTCTTCCTTTCCTCCTCTTTCTTTCTCTCTTTCTTTCTCTCTCTTTCTCTCTCTCTCTCTCTCTCCCTCTCTCTCCCTCACTCACTTTTGCCCTTCACCGCATTTTTTCTTTCACACTTTCACTCTGTTTTCTTTGCCATTCTCACCAATGTCATTCTCTCTTTCTGCTTCTATCATTTCCTCTTTCTTTTCTTTATATCTTTCTCCCTCTTTCTGCATCTTCCTCCTTAGCTCTTCTCTCTCTCTCTCTCTCTCTCTCTCTTTCTCTCTCTCTAGCTCTCTCTCACCGAATCTTTTTATTCAATTCTCTTTCTCTAACTATCTTCACCTCCCACCCTCTACTTTTCTTTTTCATTTCTATTCTTTGTCTCTCTCAACTTCTCTCTCTGACTTTCCGTTTTTCTCATTTTCATCTCCTTTATCCTTTATGAATACTCTCTCTCTCTCTCTCTCTCTCTCTCTCTCTCTCTCTCTCTTTACCCCCTATCTATCTCTCAATTCCCTCTTTTTCTCTACTAACTTACCCCCATACACCATACTAACCACGATATCCATTCAAACTAACAAATATAAAGTTTGCTCTAAATTTAGCAAATTAATGGTGAAATTACGGCAATGGTATTCAGCTGATTAACTCCGTATGTGGGACATTTTATATGGACCAAATTCAACTGGCATTTCTAATTGAGCTCATGCGGCCACATAGGTGACGATACTTTTTTTTGTCCACAAGGGGCTAAACATAAAGGGGACAAACAAGGACAGACAAAGGGAGTAAGATGATTATATCGACTCCAGTGTGTAACTGGTACTTATTTAATCGACTCCGAAAGGATGAAAAGCAAAGTCAACCTCGGCTGAATTTGAACTTAGAACGTAGCGGCAGACGAAATACCGCTAAGCATTTCGCTCGGCGCGCTAACGATTCTGCCAGCACGTGATGATAGTATTTTAAACTGGCCTTTCTTTAATTTTAATTTCCCTCATAATCCAAGTCCTGAAGTATCACCTAGAATGAGGTCTAACATGCATACATGCAGTTTAGCTTTTAGATATATACTTATAGCTGAGCATTTTATAACATAAGATTGGTAGGAAATGTTCTTTCCCAAATCCATCGTGTATCACCTATAAACCTGTCATGTGTGTCACCGCTGATGCACGCATGTCATTTATTCGCTATCAGTGACGTAAAAGAAAGCCTCTTCGTTTGATGCCAGTCTTTGTCGATAGGTCTCGCAAGGAAAAGCAATTTTAATTTCATTTTAGTATATTTTCATGCCTTGGAAGATAAAGGTCGGATTGGAAACTGTGAAATATTTCAAAGGCCCTAAAAGATTGTTGAGTAGGAAGAAAGAAAAGGAAGGAAGGAAGGAAGGAAGGAAGGAAGGAAGGAAGGAAGGAAGGAAGGAAAGAAGGAAGGAAAGAAAGAAGGAAGGAAGGAAGTTGTCCGTAGATCGTAGACTGATCTGAAAGCACGAAACTGTGGACTCAGTTAAAGACATCCGAAGACAAGATGTCTTTAACTACTAGCATCTATATATGCTGTCATATATGTTGTGCATGTGCCTCTACGTGTGTTTGCATGTGCCTCTGTGTGTGTATGTGTGCGTGTGTGTGTATTCTTATCCAAAACGGCGAGAAGAACTAACATTCACAAATCGATCACTTGAATAATTGTAGATGTCTTTTTACACATGAAACCATTGGCTACCTTGTTAATCCTCAAATAAAGAATATTTGTCCATTAATGCACTAATTAGTAATCATCCTCACTGTTCGATACTAACGTTTACACACACGCATAATATTTATGTGTGTGTATGTGTGTATGCGTGTGTATGTATGTATGTACGTATAAGCTCCTATTTTTAACTTCAGTCTAGTGGTCTATACATGAAGCGTTGGGCCTCGCTCTTACTAGATTCATACTACAGCCATTGGTCCGAGAGTAACTTGAGCAGATTTCAATCTATTGTAACTGTTGCCACTGGACCTTCGTTTCGCATCTAATCAACGATGCTTTTTTTGTTTACAGATTCCTTAAAGCCTTAAAAAAATACCTCGTGGTATTTGTTCTGACTGTTTACACTCTAGGTTCAAATCCCACCGAGGTGAACTTAACATTTCATCATACCTGGAT
>NW_021832910.1:15000-20000 GCF_006345805.1 Octopus sinensis
GAAAACGCCTTATTTTAAATGTACCATTACTTTGTGAAACACGTCGGACTGCAAAATATTAAGTACCAGAGTATTGTTTCATTAAATTTGAAAGGGCTTATACTCATTTATGTTTACTGTCATTGAACTAAGCCTACCTAGAAGGAAATTCTCTTCCAATGTTCTGTGGCTCGACTATAAAGGAATATTTTTCATTGAAGTACCATAATTACATTCCATCACACCATTACCTTTGGAAAGCCGATTTACAAGTGAAAGTAAAAACGTTTAGCATCCTCTATTCACTACGTCCACGTCATTAAGCAAATTGCTTAGATCATTAAATCATAATAAATTGAATGCTTAGAAGCTGAAATGGTTGTATTTATTTGAAATCCGTTTCCTGGTCGGAAAAGGAGAAACAGGATCATGGATGTGAAGACGAACCTTGAGGTTAATTTTCAAACATTCTCGCTTATTTCCTTTTGAACAACAACCTCTGAGATTACCCGTAACAACCAACACAGTGACAAAGTACTTCAACGCTACGAAATGTGTAAAAACTTGGTTAAGGCCTGAGCAGCCGACAAAGGTTTATCTGGACTGTGCTCTGAACAAGGGCTTTGAGACAAGAAACAGGAATTTATTCATTCTAAACAGTGGTTGTTAGATTGGAACAAGGCCAATATTCTGGGATGTCTCATATTATATTAGCATTTCTAAATTACAAGAAGCTTAAAACTGGTCTAATAAATTATGTTTCTATTTTTCATATCTTTATTTTTATAAACAGTTCCTTTTTTTTTCCTTTTTGTTAAGATTTCGGTCACATGAACTTGCAAAAAGTTTTGCAGTCCTAATCTAGAAAAACTCCTATAGCATTTCAAGTCTTGAATGTTACTTTATTATTAATTATATAATACATTTCTTTACATTCACACTCCAATATCAGTAAAATACCGCCATGTCACACTATCTCTTTATGAATCACACAATATTCCTATGTTCAAAAATAATGTTCCTTTTATATATTGTTTTTAATTCAAGGTTTCCAAGTTCCAAACCTATTATGTAAATAAGAGCTTATATAATACAGAGATCGATAATCTCTATGTATATTGTATATATATATATGTATATATATATATATATTAGTGTTTATATAATTTTATTTCCTTTGGAGCTTTTTAAAATAATTTCAAGCCTTCGTGTAGCCTGATTTATCTCGAAAATAATTATATTATTGATTAGTTGCATATATATTCAAAACCAAGAATATCACTTATAGTTAATCTATAGGTAACTGCTGCTTTCTGTGTCAATGAAATCAATTTTGTCTCCAGTATATAATGCTAACTCCAGTTTTGTATTGCTATCAATACATTTTTCATGATATTGAACACAATAGATTTTAATACAACCACAATATTGTATCACCTTTGTATGCAACCTCAAATACATTAAATCTAATTGAGATATATTCTACTCAATTTAACCTATATTTAACAGGAAAAATACTTAGAGGTTTGACTAAGATATTAAAAAAAAAGATTAACTGAATAAATCATGTGTGTGTGTGTGTGAGTGTGTGTGTGTTTGTGTGTGCGTATAAAGCACTTGACTGCCACACGCATAGTGCTATGATTCCAAACAGATGAAGAACTATCTTCATTTAAATATATTTTAGTCACTATTATATTGGTATTCTATACATGAGTTCAGATAATCTTTAAGATTGCACTTACCCAACTACAGTGTTTATGCAGGATATATTATATACCAAAGGTAGTTATACATTCGTACATAGATACGGAACAAGTTGTGGTGAAAGAGTACAGCAGGGATCACCACCATCCCCTGCCGGAGCTTCGTGGAGCTTTTAGCTGTTTTCGCTCAATAAACACTCACAACGCCCGGTCTGGGAATCGAAACCGCGAGTCTGCTGCCCTAACCACTGGGCCATTGCGCCTCCACAAGGTATGCCTATATATAACTATGTAATATCAGTCTATTACATTTATACATGCACACACAGACACACACACACACGCATACGTATAGAGATATGTATATACATTTATACGTACACTGCGATAGAAAATATTTATGTTGATTGTGTCAACATCTCCTCCAAAATGTCCGCAAGGTAATGCTTTCCCATGAGACGTAACGATGTTGCCAAAAGTTTTCACGGCGAACGGAGCCAGTATTTCGGACTGGGAACAAATCTCGTGCACTATTGTAGAGGCTGCTTGTCCATCGGGTGTGAATTTCTCGACTAAAATTGCTGAAAAGAAAAAAAGCTAAACATCAATTGTGAATTTAATTGAGGAAATTACAACTCTTGTATCAGGGATACACATTTTTTTTTTCTGTTGTCATAAGTGCGATGAGCTACGTCACGACATTTTTGCAGAAAAAAGGCCCCGAAAGGCTGAATTTTACAAAGAAACAACAAAATATTCTTAAAAGTATTCTTCAAAGAAAACCGATGGCACGAAAATGATTTGTAACAACAAATCATTTTGTTACAGGCGCAGGAGTGGCTGTGTGGTAAGTAGCTTGCTTACCAACCACATGGTTTTGGGTTCAGTCCCACTGCGTGGCAAGTGTCTTCTACTATAGCCTCGGGCAGACCGAAGCCATGTGAGTGGATTGGTAGACGGAAACTGAAAGAAGCCCGTCATATTTATATATATATATATATATATTATATGTATGTATGTGTATATATATTATATATATATATAATATAATATTATATATATATAATATGTATGTGTGGTGTGTGTACGTGTGTGTGTGTGTGTGTATATGTGTGTGGATATGTTTGTGTGTCTGTGTTTGTCCACCCAGCATTGCTTGATAACCGATGCTGGTGTGTTTACGTCCCCGTAACTTAGGGGTTCGGTTAAAGAAACCGATAGATTATGTACTAGGCTTACAAAGAATAAGTCTTGGGGTCGATTTGCTCGACTAAAAGCAGTGCTCCAGCATGACCGCAGTCAAATGACTGAAACAAGTAAAAGAGTAAAAGAGAGTAAAGAGAGAGTAACAAAATCCAAAGAGTTGCTATATAAGTTTCCTGGATTAAATATATGTACTCAGTCCCATATACACGTGGTATGCAGACACATAAACAGTAAGCAAAGATACGCTCGGGTCCAAAAGAGACATGCGCAACTATGACGTGAATGTAGTTATATATAGGCATACCTTGTGGAGGCGCAATGGCCCAATGGTTAGGGCAGCGGACTCGCGATCATAGGATCGCGGTTTCGATTCCCAGACCGGGCGTTGTGAGTGTTTATTGAGCGAAAACACCTAAAAGCTCCACGAGGCTCCGGCAGGGGATGGTGGTGATCCCTGCTGTACTCTTTCACCACAACTTTCTCTCACTCTTACTCCCTGTTTCTGTTGTACCGGTATTTCAAGGGGCCGGCCTTGTCACTCTCTGTGTCACGCTGAATATCCCCGAGAACTACGTTAAGGGTGCACGTGTCAGCCACTTACACGTTAATTTCACTAGCAGGCTGTTCCGTTGATTCGGATCAACCGGAACCCTCATCGTCGTAACCGACGGAGTGCTTCCATCCATAGGCATACCTTGACATATATTTCTACACTAACCCACTCACATATTGACAAATAACTGCAACTGACTTGGTTCAAACGACAAAGCCTTGTCAGTTTTGCTGATCTTAATGTAAAGAGCTTACAAGAAACACAAACGTCAAGCAGATTCGTAGTCATATCTACATGCACGCACACATACATACATACATACACACATACACACATACATACATACATACATACATACATACATGCATGCATACATACATACATACATACATACATACATACATACAAACGTACATTTATACATATAATATATATATACAGACATACACACATACAAACATACACATATACATAAAAGATTGATATATACATACATCCATACAAACAAAACATGCATACGTACGTACATGCTTATATACATACATATATGCATATATATATATAATGTATATATATATAATGTATATATATATATATATGTATGTATATATATATGTATATATATATATATATAGATATATATATATATGTATATGTATATATTATATATATATAATACATATACATATATATATATATATATATATATATATATATATATATATATATATATATATATATATATATATATATGAAGAGGAGACCCCCCCCAGTCATGACTGACCATGGGATTGCACCTAGAAAGTTACCCTCTGGCACAAGTCCGGCGAGCATGGTTGTTGTTTATGGAAGACTAGCAGTCACCCATGCATACCAGCCTCTCCTCTCCATGCCACCGATGTTATCCAAGGGAAAAGCAAAGGGGCCGATACAGCTTGGCACCAGTGATGTCGCAACTCATTTCTACACCTGAGTTAACTGGAGCAGCGTAAAATAAAGTGTCCCGGTCCGGGAATCGAACTCACGACATCACGATTTTAAGCCGACTCTCTAACCACTGCATATGTATATATATATACATATATAAACACATACATACATGACTAATTACTTGATGTAGTCAAAACTACGTCGGAAAGTCCTCGTTTCTGGGTTCGAGACCTCTTCATTTTGCATTGGCGAGAAATATGAGAAATAAAATCACAAGATCATATGTAGATACTTATGGTGCATACATATATAACTACATATGTACACACACATATATACGTGATTGTATATATGTACCTCTATCTAAGATTTACTATTTAACTATCTATCTATCAAACCCATAGTATATACGTTTGAGCGTATGTGTATATATATATATATAGACACACACATACACAAACATATACTTATATACGAATGCATACAAACGCAAGTATGTATTTACACGTGTGTGTGTGTGTGTGTGTGTGTGTGTGTGTGTGTGTGTGTGTCTGTGTGTGTGTGTATTCTTTTATTTCCTTTTTTCTTGTTTCAGTTATTTGACTGCGGCTATGCTGAGCACCGCG
>NW_021832910.1:25000-29432 GCF_006345805.1 Octopus sinensis
ACACACACACACACACACCACACTCACACACACTCACACATACACAAGCCACGCTTGTACATCCCCTTGAAAGATTCAGTCAAATATATCGACCTTGGTACTCATTTCTAAGCGTGGTACTTACTCTATCGATATGCTTTGCTGAAATGGTAATTTGCAGAAGTGTAATCAAGCCAACACCGGTTGTCAAGCACTGGTGGGGTACAAACACATGCATATAGACACGCAAACACACACGCATGCACACACACACAGGCACACACGCGCACACATACTCGCAAACATAAATATATGGTAGGCCTCCATGCAGTTTCTGTACACGAAATTCACCGGCAAGGCATTGATTGGCCCGGGTCTATAGTAGAAGACACTCGAGGTGCTGAGCAATAGGACTGAACCCGAAAACATTTGATTACAATGATATTCTTAACCTCACAGCAACACGTACACACAAACACATACACATACACACATATATAAATTCATGTATTTACGGATATATATATATGTGTGTGTGTGTGTGTGTGTGTGTGTGTGTGTGTGTGTGTGTGTGTGTGTGTGTGTGTGTGTGTGTGTGTGTGTGTGTGTGTGTGTGTATCGTTGACGATTGTCTTCCTCTGTCTTCCCCTCTTTTGGACTTTCTTCTATTTCTGAAGAAGAGGTTTACTCGAAACGTAAAATCCTCTTTCCTTCCTTTCCTGAGCGTCTGATAATACAGTACTTGCACCGCATCCATGCGTTGTTGTTATTTTTTCGTTTGTTCTTCTTTGTTTGGATTCATTATATATTATATATATATATATATAATATATATATATAATATATATATATATATGCAAGCATATACATGGTGCGGTGAGTAAATTGTCTCTCGCAATTTCTTTCTTTCTCTCTCTCTGTCTCTCTCTCTCTCTCTTTACACAAATTTAGATGCAGATGAATTAGGTACTTGAGTTGAGGCACCAGAATTTAGCACGGTATTATCCATACAATTCCAAAACAAGGAGATTAAAATCAAAATAAGCAACAAGGATATCCAGAGGTAATGCAGTACGATTTTTTCAAGCAACTCCATTTAATTGAACAATGCAATTATTACATCAATTTAAATGCTGAGCAATTGGTCGTGACTTCTGGGACTTGACTGATGAAAGAAAGCCAAGAATGACCCGTCTTATTTTGCCTGTCCTTCTAATTGTTGCTTCTCTTGTCCACCTTTTTATCGTCTACCTCTCCGAACGTTTTAATGCCCTCTATTCCGTTTTTGTTCCATTTTTATATATATATACATATATGTATGTATGTATGTATGTATGTATGTATGTATGTATAATACTATGCGGTCTCAGGGCATGGGCAGACTAGGCAGACGGGGTTGCTATTCAGGGTCTTCACAAGGGTCCCAATTCTGAACTATGTATGCAGTGGCTTACTGTCGGGAAAAAATATGATAGGGCACACTGTATTGATCTGTCTAGGGGGCCCTTAAGATCGCAAAAGATGGACTCTATACGCGCACACACGCACACACACACAAATAAACACACATACACACACACACAATAATACACACTCATATGTATGTATGTATTTGTGGAAAAATTATATATACGAATAACATTAACGCTAGATAAAACTCAATATACGATGTAGAGTAAAATATTTCTTTTTAATAGGAGGCAATTTCTTCACTCACATACACACACGCGCGCGCGAGACACATACACACATACACACACATACACATACACACACATACGCACACATACGCATTCACACACACTCATACACACGCATATACGCACATATATCACACATAATACAGTTGTACGCATGCGCTGATGAATTATCGGTTAATGAGGAAATAATTCACACCTCTCTTTATGTGTGTGTGTGTGTGTGTGCGCGCGTATTCGTGTATTAAATACGTACAGACATATTGTTATATACATCCACATCTATGTATAGCGATATATTATCTATATAGTGTACGTGTGTTTGTTTATGTGTGAATAAAAGTTATGTATGTGTGTGTGTGTGTGTGTGTGTGCACAAAAGATATATATTATTATATCTGTGTGTGTGCTTGTGTGTATGTGTGTGTGTGTGTGTTTGTGTGTGTGTTTGTGTGTGTGCAATCCATTTAGCTGCATTTATGCATGTGTGTGTTTACGTTGCGTGCGTTTGTGTGTGTCTCTGAGTATGTTTGCGTTTGTGTTTATGTTTATGCGGATAATGGCGAAAGAGAGAGACAGAGAGAGACAGAAAGAGAAACTGTGGGAGAGACACGGAGAGACAAGAACAAGGAGAAAAGAAAACAGAGAGAAAGAGAGAGAGAGAGAGAGAGAAAGAGAGAGGGAGAAATAATGAGAGGAGAAAGAGAGGGAGAGAGGGTGAAAAGGAAAACAAGCAAGAGATGAAAAGAAAGAAATGAGCATAAAATAGACAGAATGAAGGAGGAAGGGTGAGAGAGAGAGACAGAGAGACAGAGAGATAGAGACAGAGAGAGAGGGGGAGAAGGGAGAAAGAGAGAGAAAAGTAGAAAGAGTGAACGAACAAGTTTCTTTTGTTATATCCATCCGACACTTAATTTCATGTCTTCCCATAATTAATGGATATAAACAGTATTGTTGTTGTTGTTGTTGTTGTTGCTCTGATTAATGTCGTGGTTATTGTGGCTGTTGTTGTTGTTTTTGATGTTGTCACTGTTATTGTTGCCGATGTTGTTGTTGTTGTTGTTGCTGCTGCTGCTGCGGCGGCGGCGGCGGAAGCGGCGGCGGCATCGGCCATTGTTGTTGTTACTGGTCGTTCTTGTATTATTTAATAACATGTCAACAATTACTGTTTAGAATATAAAAGATTTATAATATGCGTGTGTATGAATACATGTGTGTGTGCGTGTGTGTGTGTGCGTATCTGTATCTGTATATGTATGTATATCTATATGTGTGTGTATATATTAATATATATATGTGTGTGTGTATTTTTATATACATATATATACATGTATATATACATATTTACATATACATATATATGAATGTAAGTGTGTGTGTGTGCATGTGTACATTCATTCTTGTACACACACACACACATACGTAATACATATACGTAGGTATTTCCATATATATCAATTATTATCAGCTGCATAATCACTTCGCACGTGTCATCATTATCACTATCACCATCTCTTCTTTTATTACCATCATCATCAGCATCATCATCATCATCATCATCATCATCATCATCCATCGTCGTCGTCGTCGTCGTTATCATAATCGACGTAGTTTTCACAAACCTCCGAATTTCTCATCTTTCTCACCACCACCACCACCGCCACCACCGCCACCACCGCCACCACCACTATCTTCCTTTTTCTTTCTCCCTTTTCCTTTCTCCCCTCGTCATCATCCTCATCATCATCGTCATCATGATCATCATGACCAATATCATTAACATCATTTCTATGATTAAGGGTAGCTAAATCGTTAACTGCGTCGTACTCCTTGAAATATTCAAATGTGTTCTTTACAATCGGAGTTCGAATCCCGCGGAGGTTCAACCTTACCATTCAATCCTGGGGAATCAATGATATAACAGTCAAGTATTTGTGTCAGTAGTATCGACCAAACCCTCCCCTCAAATTCTCTTGATCTCGCACCTAAATTACAAACCATTATGTAGCAGAGTATAGGCAGAATGGTTAAACCGACAGAGAATCGGCTTGCAATATTTGTTCTGAGACTAAGGCGGCGAGCTGGCAGAATCGTTAGAACACCGAGTGAAATGCTTAGCGGTATTTCGTCTGCCGCTACGTTCTGAGTTCTAATTCCGTCGAGGTCGACTTTGCCTTTCATCCTTCGGGGTCGATTAAATAAGTACCAGTTACGCACTGGGGTCGATATAATCGACTAATCCCTTTGTCTGTCCTTGTTTACCTCTCTGGTTAGCCCCTTGTGGGTAGTAAAGAAATAGGATTCGTCTGACGTTACGTTCAAGTTCAAATTCCGCCGAGGTTGACTTTGCTTTCATCCTTCGGGGTCGATTAATAAGTACCAGTTACGCACTGGGGTCGATATAATCGACTAATCCGTTGTCGTCCTGTTTGTCCCCTCTATGGTTAGCCCCTTGTGGGCAATAAAGAAATAAGAATCGTTACATCTCCAGCTAAAGTGTTTTGTAAGATTTCTTTCAACATTTTAGGTTTCGAGTTCAAATTCCACCGAGGTCGATTCGACTTTCGTCATTTTCTGGTCGATAAAAATAAAGTACCAGTCACGTACTTTATTTGGTCAATGCAATTGACCAAATCCTTCCCTTCTAAATATTAGGCTTCGCGCCGATATTACAAACCGTTATCACGATTAAGTTTTCTGGTGCTGCTTTTGTTCATGTTATCGTTGTTGTTGTTGATGTTGTTTCTCCTTAGCCC
>NW_021832911.1:5000-15000 GCF_006345805.1 Octopus sinensis
CCGAAAGGATGAAAGGCAAAGTCGACCTCGGCGGAATTTGAACTCCGAACGTAGCCGCAGACGAAATACCGATAAGCATTTTTCCTGGCGTGCTAACGTTTCTGCCAGCTCCGCTGCCTTGGTCTTTGAATAAGTTTCTTCTTGATTAATAATGTTTTTCTAAAAATGCCTTTGAGCTCGAGCTTAAATCAACGCTGATATCATTATCATCACCACCAATGAGAAAAGGCCCTTGCCTGGTCGCTTTCCCGCCCAAATCCCTCTTAACAAGATATCATTGTCTTAAATGGATGAAGGAGATGCTGGAAAGTACAACATTATATCTAAATATGTTTAATCATAAATCTGCTCAGTCATGATAGTGGCTGAAACCAAACAACAACAGTAGCATACGTAGCAGCACTATCATAGCAGCTAAATCTCCCTCAAATAAAGAACCGGAAGTACCTATAATACAATCAAGAATAGCCTGGGGCTAGACAAAAATGCCATCTTGTTTGCCCGGTAGACGAGGTTGAAAGGGTTCAGGGTAAACACTGTTGCCTTTTCGGTCAAGCCCTCATCGACCTTTTCAGATTCTGCTTACCTGAAATGGAAAGTGAGGGCAAAGAGAGCCATGTTCTCTCCAAGAAATGTGGTTGACTGTGACAAAATCGGTTAGGGTAAATGGTCCTACTCGAAGCATGTGGTTGTAGATTGGCGAACAGCAGTTGAGTGAGGGCTTGTGCCTTGGTGGTCGGGTGGTCGAATGATCCTGGACCCGTGGTGTTCTTTGCTTAGCTCTTACTTGGAGGCTCTCCTCTACCAGGAGAACTGCATCATTCTCGTATTCAGCTGTTCTACATAATATGTATACTTTTCTTGGTTTCTCTCATCTTTTATGTAAACATCCACACAGATTGCAAACTATCCTTGTAACGTTCCCCTAATATGGTACCCCTGTGGCAAATGAAAGAAATTACCATCATCATTATCATTGATATTGTTGTCATCTTCATCATTATCGTCGTCTTCGTCATCATCACCGTCATTATCTTCCTCATCATCATCATCATTTAGCCTTGCGCCAAAATTCGAAACCACTCTTATTATTATTATTATTATCATCATCATCATCATCATCATCATCATCATCATCATCATCATCATCATCGTCATCGTCATCATTATTATTATTATATTATTATTATTATTATTATTATTATTATTATCATCATCATTATTATCATCATCATCATCATCATAATCATCATCATCATCATCATCATTATTATCATCATCATCATCATCATCATCATCATCATCATCATCATCATCATCATTATTATTATTACTATTATTATTATTATAAACATTATCTCCTCGACGAAGACTTTGGATCTATGAATTCGCTTGTTACACTACATTAGTCGCAAATAACATCTGTTAAGCCCTCTCCAAGACTCCTTTTCAACTGTTAAGTCAGATCTCGAAAGTTTTGGAATAATTAATATGCGATGGAGGAGGGTTAACAGATGTTGCTTTATGAGGTGATAGCATTAAAAAGACGTGAAAGTGGGCGGCATAAGTTGTTTCAGCCAACCAAGTATAATGATGTGTGGTGTAACGAGATAACAGTTTATCTTTTATATGTCTTTGTTTTTATTCAATAATTATCGTTTGAAGTGTGTTTTTTTATTTGTATTTGTTTTAATCGAAGTTAGTCAAGCGGAAAGACCTGGTGTCATTGATCTTTGAAGACACCCCCAACCACACTTGTGAGATTGGTGCGGCTGGTGTTAAATCTGAAACATCTGCAGGTCAATGCTTTTAAGGAAAAACGTGGCTCATTCTGGAACGAGATGCCTGGTGATAATGTTTACAAGAGGATGAACTGCGATTAAGGTACCAAAGGACCAAGCGGTGATAGTAAACTGGGTAACATGCGAAACACAAACTTCCCAACTTGACCTTTCTTTATATTTTGCTTGCGCCCTGGGACTTTAAAGGTCCTCCCGTTTTCGTCGCGCATAAGTGACGGAGATTATAACGTTCCCCGCTGAACGGGACCCCGGTGCTTTGCAGAGTCTAAAATTAGCAATTTCGAGTGGAAGGAACACGTCGATTATATCAAAGTACTCCACTGGTCCTTTATTCATATACCCTAGATAAGTGAAAAGGCACAGCTGACCTCGGCTGAATTTGAACTCAGATCGTAAAACAGCCGGTAGAAATGCTGTAAATCATTTTGTCCGACGTGCTAGCGACTCTGTCAGCTTGCTGCATTTGCCAGCTTGACATGATAACCAATAATTGTTTGATCAAATCGTATCCTTTGATATCTGAAACAGTTCCTATATTTCCTTCCAAGATGGTGGATATTCTTTTAGTTCTTTCAAACATTGGGCTGTGGCCATGCCGCATCTAATCGTCACATTCTACACCACTCACTACCACATCGACTGTTTCCTCATAACGTGGATCGTTCATATGTGTTTGCTGCGGTCGTCGACTTGCAACAGTTTAAGCGGAACCTTAGCGACATCAGTCTCACTGGTCATTGCCCTTTCCTGGAGACTAGACTGAGGAAAATAGAGATAAACAAAACCAATGAGCTGGAATCAACTGAATCAAACTGGAACAACGTGAAATAAAATGTCTTACTCAAGGACACAACACACCTCCAGGAATCAAACACCTGATTTTACGATCGTGGGCCAAACACCTTTACCACAAAGCCACGCCCCTTCACATAATATGTATATACATCACACAAACACAAGCACATACAAACAGCTGATACCATACAGACACACGGTTAATACCACACACACACACCACACAACCACCACACACACAGACACACACAGTTACCACCACACGTACACATATGCCACCATACACACATACATACAGATACTGACCATTCTTCACACATTCCTGTCCCAGAAAGCACTTTCTCTTTGTCCTTCGACTTCCGGTCATTTCAAAAATTTAACTACACCTGAACTGTTGCCGATGTTTTTCCTCCTTCTTTCTTTTCCTTTGAACTTTCATATGTTTCCTGTTTCCGAAGAAGAGATATGCTCGAAACGTAAAACGACCACTCTTTTCTTTCTCTGAGCGTCCTATTAATACTTTGCATGTGCTACGTCTTCACGTTGTTTTTTCTTGCTCTTTTCTGTTTTTTTTTTAATTATATATATACATATGTATATGCACACACATACACAAGCATACACATTCAATTTGATGTGGTATAGGAAAGAAGTCGTTCAGGTCCACTAGTTATCTATGGTGCAAAAAGAAAACATTATAGTGAATGAAAATGCAGGCAGCAGGAACAAAAGGTAGAATTATGGTTGGAGGAATTATGAGTAAGACATTGAAGACAAAATAACAAGGAGATGGTGGGTTTGAAATAACAACTGACAGAGCTGGACCGAGTATGGGTGGACGGAGGGTCAGATAGACAGATAAAAGTAACAGGGTGTCTGATTGTAAGCTACTTTTTCAGGAAGACGTTACTGTGAAGAAAGACTGTGTGTAAGTGTGGGCGAAAGAGATAGAATCTTGAAGAGGAAGTAATATTTTAAATATTAGTTAAGCACTAAATTTTAATGCATGTCCGTATGTGTGTGTAGATGTGTGTTAAAAATACTAAAAATATATGACAGACACACTGAATTAAACATGGCGGAATTTATAATCAAAGGTTTATTTTAAATACTTCGTTTCAAAACCAACAAGTATATTATACCACCTACTTTAATACTTACTGAAGCATTCGTTGAATATACAAAATATTCTGCATAGACTTTCTTTCTTTTTCAATTCTTATCGTTTTGTTTGTTTTTTTCTTTAACCCTAGAAAAAAGCTATACTTTATGACGCTCCCCCACTAAAAAAAAAAAAGCTCTACTTCAAACACCTGGAGGAAGTTTACTCCCCCTCACCAAGTGAGGAATGTTTACTTACCACCGCAGTACGTGCAACATTACCACTCAATATCTAAAGAAGCCCTTCGTTCATCACACAACCGGAAAGCTGTCCTAAGCCACAACAGCACCCTTGGTTCTTTCTTGCCAAGAGGCTCACTAATAACTATGTAGAATCTTCCGACGACTCACTTCTCAAACAAGCCATCTCTGAACGTAAGACACTCGCTGGAGAAATATTTGCGGATCTTTTCGGTTTGACCGGCAGCTTTTTTCTAGCGGTGTCATATGAAATTGTCACCCATAATTATGACCCTAATATCGATCTATTGCATTTCAATCTGTTTTAGGGTTAGGGTTTGAGTTAGGGTTGGTTAAGGTTAGGGGTGGGGGGAAGGGTATCTTTTTTTCTTCAGAAATGTAAATAAACCCAATCTGTTTCTTAAACGAGGGAACTATTTATACGACACAGAATGTTTTCACCTCAATAGACGTCATTGATTGGTTGAAATTGCAGAAATTGAAGGAAAAACAACAACAAATATCTTACAAACTATAGAATTTTCTCAATAAAGCCAAGAGAAAAAGATGTTTTATAAATACATTCTACCAGTATACGAAATTTAGAAATGTTTAGTTACGTGAAAATTATTTTAAAAAACTGCCGGTTAAACCGAAAAGATCCGAAATATTTGCTGTCCATTTCGCTTTCAGCTTTATACTGCATGCATTCAATAAATGCACTAAACTCCACCGCGTTATACTCACACCCAAAGTGAAAAAGCTCTTCTGTTCGCTCCAGTCAAACTACAGGACAATGTCTCTGACAGTGCCTTTTTAACCATTTTTATACAATGTTTCCACACTTCTCACAGATTGGCTCACAATCTCACCAAACTATTCGCTCTCTCTCTGGCTGCCCCCTCTCCCTCCCACCCTCTCTCGCTCTCTCTCTCTCTCTCTCTCTCTCTCTCTCTCTCTCTCTCTCTCTCTCTCGCTCTCTCTCTCTCTCTCTCTCTCTCGCTCTCTCTCTCTCTCTCTCTCTCTCTCCTCTCTGTTATCCCAAACTTCCTCTCAGCCTACACTATTTCAGTATCGTGTTTTTTCTGACCTATCGTATATCAAACATGACATATTACTGCTCATATTATGGAAGTAGTTATTCCTTCCACACACACACACACACCACACACACACACACACACACACACACACACACACACACAACACACACACACACACATACAGACACGCACCTAACAAGACACGCTTCTATACAAACGTATCCCTTCACAGTTTAACGCTACGTACACAAGCCTCACCCATATTCAAATTAGTCAACTCGTGTCAAATCTGCCCTTCCTTCAGAAACAATGACCTCAACGGAGACACGCTCTTTGCATAGCACAGCACAACGACACAATCGCTACTGAAATCAGGGACACAGAAATCATCTTTAGCGCCAGATCCTACGTCAGCCTTGATCAGTTTCTGCTCTACTACAAAGGTCAAGTAAGACTATACCTATTTCTTTACTACCTACAAGGGGCTAAACACAGAGAGGACAAACAAGGACAGACAAACGGATTACGTCGATTATATCGACCCCAGTGCGTAACTGGTACTTATTTAATTGACCCCGAAAAGAGTGAAAGGTAAAGTCGACCTCGGCGGAATTTGAACTCAGAACGCAGCGGCAGACGAAATACCTATTTCTTTACTACCCACAAGGTACTAAACACATAGGGGACGAACAAGAACAGACAAACGGATTAAGTTAATTATATCGACCCCAGTGCGTAACTGGTACTTATTTAATCGACCCTGAAAGGATGAAAGGTAAGGTCGACCTCGGCGGAATTTGAACTCACAACATATCGGCAGACGAAATACCGCTGAACATTTCGCCCGGCGTGCTAACGAATCTGCCAGACCAGCGGTTCTCAACCGGAGACCATACGACCCTTGGGGTTCCATATAAGGTTTTGTTAAAATTTACGTGCAATAAATTGGTTAGATTTCTACTATACTCTTTACTCTTTTACTTGTTTCAGTCATTTGACTGCGACCATGTTGGAGCTCTGCCTTTAGTCGAGCAAATCGACCCCAGGACTTATTCTTTGGAAGCTTAGTACTTATTCTATCGGTCTCTTTTGCCGAACCGCTAAGTTACGGGAACATAGACACACCACCATCGGTTGTCAAGTGATGTTGGGGGACAAAGACACACAAACACATACACACACACACATACATATATACGACGGGCTTCTTTCAGTTTCCGTCTACCGAATCCACTCGCAAGGCTTTGGTCGGCCCGAGGCTATAGTAGAAGACACTTGCCCAAGGTACCACGCAGTGAGAATGAACCCGGAACCATGTGGTTGGTAAGCAAGCTACTTACCACACAGCCACACCTGCGCCTATAGTCAAAATATTTTAGCAATTTTTAAATACAATACCTTATAATATTTAATTATAGAAATATAATAGGATTTAAAAAAAGACATTGACTGGCTGTAAGGATCCAGTAGAGATACGAACCACAGGGATCCACAGGCAAAAATAGTTTGATAACCGCTGGACTATTCTCACATGTCTACAATCGTATATACAAACATGCTACAGCACATGGAAAATAAGCCTTCTTGACTGACTGTCTGACAACGTTTCACCCGACAACTTTTATAGATACTAAACTAGCTGTCTGCAAGACCTTTCTCCCTCATCTTGCACTTCGCACTTACTCGGCTCGTCACCAGTATTGTGTAATTATCTCTCGTAAAGGGGTATGGTTTAGTGGTCAAGGTATTCGGCCTATAAATTTGTGAGTTCGATTCCCGGCGGTACTTTGCGTCGTTTGAACAAAACATTTTATTTCTTGTTGCTCCAGTCAAACCATCTGGCAAAACTGAGCAGTACCTGTATTTCAAAGGGCCGACCTTGTCACATTCTGTGTCACGCTGAATCTTGTCACATTCTGTGTCACGCTGAATCTTGTCACATTCTGTGTCACGCTGAATCTTGTCACTTTCTGTGTCACGCTGAATCTTGTCACATTCTGTATCACGCTGAATCTTGTCACATTCTGTGTCACGCTGAATCATGTCACATTTTGTATCACGCTGAATCTTGTCACATTCTGTGTCACGCTGAATCATGTCACATTTTGTATCACGCTGAATCTTGTCACATTCTGTGTCACGCTGAATCTTGTCACATTCTGTGTCACGCTGAATCTCTCTCAGAACTACGCTAAGGGTACGCATGCCTGTGGAATACTCAGCCACTTGCACGTTAATTCCACGAGCAGGCTGTTCCGTTGATCGGATCAACTAGAACCCTCGTCGTCGTAACCGATGGAGTGCCAGTATATCACCTCTCATTTCTTTCAGTAAACACTTTACCAACCACATTTTCCAAATAAAAATTCGATTCTGTTGTACCTTTTATATCACTACCGGGACATTTTCCCTATGGATAACACCGTAAATAGCATTATCAACAACAGTATTAGTCAAGACTGAAAGGAGGACACCTGCTGAGGATGTGGAGGATATAGTCAATACTGATATGACACAACTGATATTTCCTATCACAACGTAGAGGCTTGAAGGTATCTTTATCTCTTTTATTGATTAAGTCGTTAGTAGCTCCCTCCTATTCCTGAATGGTGAAGACGTATGTATCCTTCTAAGCAGGATGTGTTGTATTTATCACAATCTAGGAGAAGCCATACTTCCTGACAATGTTGTTAGCATCCTCAAGTTTACGGGATTGCTGCTAATAAGATTAATATTTCTCCACCACGTTTCTGTTTATGGATATTAAATCCAACTATAGATTGGTGAGATGGCAGAATCATTAACACACCGGGCGAAATGGTTAGCGGCATTTCGTCCGTTTTTACATTCTGAGTTCAAATTCCGCCGAGGTGAACTTTGCTTTTCATCCTTTCAGTGTTGAACAAATATGTACTTCTTGAGCACGGAGGTCAATGTAATTGAATTGCACCCTCCCCCTCAATTGCTGGCGCTGTGCTAAAATTTGAAATTAATATTGAGTCCAGTTATGAGCCGGCGAGCTGGCAGAATCGTTACCGCGCCGAGAAAAATGCTTAGCGGTGTTGCTTCCGACTTAACGTTCTGAGTTCAAATTCCGCCGAGGTGACTTTGTCTTTCATCCTTCCGAGGTCGATAAAATAAGTACCAGTTGAATACTGGGCACGATGTAATCAACTAATCCCTTGCACAGTAATTGCTGGCCTTGTTCCAAAATTGGAAAGCAATATCCAGCTACCCTTGGATTACATGAAAGATTACTCATTCGGGGTCCCTATCTTATTCTCGTGACGTTGTTATTTTCACCGCAGAGGATACGTCTGGATACGCCGGGCGAAATGCTTAGCGGTATATCGTCTGCGTTACGTTGTGAGATCAAATTCCGCCGAGGTCGACTTTGCCTTTCATCCTTTCGGGGTCGATAAATTAAGTACCAATTGCGCACTGGGGTCGATGTAATCGACTTAATACCTATGTCTGTCCTTGTTTGTCCCCTCTGTGTTTAGCCCCTTGTGGGTAATAAAGAAATAGGTATTTCTTCTTATATATGCTCAAAAATAGTTATACATTTCGGCACATACATCTGTACTTATATGTTAAACTTTTGGAAAGTTTTACATATTTAGACAGTTCCACTAATGGCTTGTATTTGTAGTTTCCTACTTAGCTTTCTCCTTTCTGGTTTTGAGAGGTTTAATAGCTAAAGATCGATGCGGAGGTGACTTTTACATAGCCTAGTGCCCCAGTAATTGCGGGTGTAAATCTGAATTGATGTATGATCCTACGTGCATACATAAGTGTGTGTGTGTGTGTGTTTGTATTTGTCCAACGCTATGACTTCACAACCGTCCCCGTAACTTAGCAGCTGGGCAAAAAGTGACCAATAGAATATGTAAGAGGTTTTAAAAAAAATACCAGAAGTTATTCTCTGTATGCCTAGTACTTATTCTATCAGTAACTTTTGCCGAACCGCTAAATTATGGAGACGTAAACGTACCACCATCGGTTGTCAGGCGATGGTGGAGAGACTAACACAGACACACAAATACGTACAAACAAAGACACACACACACATATTTATATATATATATAATATATATATACGAGTAGCTTCTTTCAGTTTCCGTCTACCGAATCCACTCACAGGGATATGGTCGGCCTGAGGCTATAGTAGAAGGTGCCACGCAGTGTGACTGAACCCAGAACCATGTGGTTGGGAAGCAAGCGTCTTACCATACAGCCACACCTCTATCTATATATATGTGTTGTATATATATATGTGTATATATATATATATGTGTGTGTATATATATATATATATATATATATATATATATATATATATATATATATATATATATATATATATATATATATATATATATATATATATATTATATATATATATATATATATGTAAGTATGTATAATGCTTATGACTTTTCTGTGTTGGCGCCAGTCTGCGAAAATGAAAGTGATAGTGTCTGTATGTGGATATATGCATTCATTGTCGATCTGAATGTGTAATATATACACGTATATGTGGTGTGTGTGTATATATATATATATATAATATAATATATATATATATATATATATATATATATATATATTATGTATGTATATATATGTATATATATATATATATATATATATATATATATATATATATATATATATATATATAGATATATATGATATACGTGTGTATGCGATATCTCGACCATCATTTACAGTAGTGTCAAATATTTCTGTTATCAGTGACATATCCCAGCATCTTATGTTTTTTATTGTGGTATTACTGTTGTTGTTGTTGGCGGCGGTGGTGGTAGCGGTAGTAGTAGTAGTAGTAGTAGTAGTAGTAGTAGTAGTAGTAGAAGTAGTAGTAGTAGTAGTAGTAGTAGTAGTAGAAGTAGAAGTAGTAGTAGTAGTAGTAGTAGTAGTAGTAGTAGTAGTAGTAGTAGTAGTAGTAGAGGTAGCTGTTGTAGTGCTGGTGGGAGTTGTTTTCGTGGTGCTGGCGGA
>NW_021832911.1:20000-22500 GCF_006345805.1 Octopus sinensis
TCGACAAGAGAGACCGATGGGATAAATACTAGGCTTACAAATAATAATTCCTGGGATCGACTTGCTCGACTAAAGGCGGTGCTCCAGCATGGCCGCAGTCAAATGACAGAAAAAGAATAAAGAACATAATCTTTTAGTTCTCTCATGAAAGCATATATAACCACCCCGTTTTCCTTCACATTTATATTTCTTTTTTCGTTTTTGTAACAATCTTGATTAAGCTTTGCTTTCACTCATTTATATTAACTTCAATTAGAATTGTGAGTAAATCAGGTTTTTTCCCCTTTTTAAGTTCGCCATTACCTTCTATCGCCCAGTGTGAGATTCGAAACCGCGATCCCTCAATCGCGCGTCCGCTGCTCTAACCACTAGGCCATGTGCCTCCACATGTTTAATGATACCCATCTTTAACAGATTATCTCTTTAAAATATAGACATAGATATAGATAGATGCGAGCGTAACCATGTGGTTAAGAAGCTTGTTTCCCAATCATGTGGTCCTCGTTTCAATCCCACTGCACGGTACCTTGAACAAGTGTCTTCTACTGTAACCCCGGGCCAACAAATACCATATATGTGTATGTATGTATGTATGTATGTATGTATGTATGTATGTATGTATGCCAGAATTTACATATATACAATATGAAGTAGACACAAACACCTACCTACTTATTTATCTACCAGCCTGTCTACCTACCTACCTACCTACCTACCTACTTACCTGGGTAGATAGTCACTAGAATCTGAACATCTGGTTTGACTCTATATTATTTGTGCTACCCCGCCCATCAGTTAGTCTCGAGTGATGATTAATGATAACCACTTTCTGTATTTGATGTCCACTCTAGGAAAAGGATTGAAAGAAGACGAAGCCTTGAACAACTCCTAAAATATACGCGATTTCAGATAGAGCGTCATTAGCAAGACTCTGCGTCATTTGCAAGGTTCTGCGTCATTAGCAAGACTCTGCGTCATTAGCAAGACTCTTACGCTGTGTTTTACGTAAACGCAACGGAATTTGTAGATTGACTGAATTCCGAGTAAATATCAAAACGTTAGAGCGAAGCCTTTTTACTTCATCTCCATCAGTGGTTCTCAGCTATTTTTTTTATCTATGGCTCCCTTCGAATACTATTTTATTCTGGTAGACCCACATAGCCTTTCGATGTTTAAAAACTTGTTTTATAGATACTTCTTTCAAAATTTCTATTTTCTTTTCCACGCATTCACTTGTGTAGGATTACGAAAGCACACCATAGGAGAATATGTTAGCAGAAGTTCACCATTACTTTCTGCCGGAGCCGCGTGGAGCTTAGGTGTTTCACTCATAAACACACACATCGCCCGGTCTGATATTCGAAACCACGATCCCTCGACCGCGAGTCCGCTGCTCTAACCACTAGGCCATGTGCCTCCACCCGTGTAAAGCGCTAGAGAAAGAAAAGAATCTGTTTCTTGTAATAAATACACCTAAAGCAAAATTGTTTTCATGAACACTTAAAATACTAACATGGATCCCTAATCTACTATTTTACTTGTGTTGATCACCTAAAAATCTTATAAGGACCCCCAGGCATCATATGGGCCCCGGTTGAGAGCCACTGACCTACACCAACATTGCTCTTAAAAACCGCATAAACATCGCATCCCTTTGTTTGCTGCCTTCAAATGTATGACATTAATTGTTTTTAGTTGATACAAGATGGCTATAAGTTTAGACATGTTAAACATAAAAATGGTTACATATTTATGATTGAGACACCACTAGAAAAGCTACGTTGGTTCCTCTCAAAAGAAAGGAATACATAAATAAAATCCGAAGTAACTGCAAAAGAGAGTCAATGTTTGCCATATGGCAAACGTTTTTGTTAAATATTGTTATTGTTTTTGTTAAATAAAATTTGTCGAAAAAAAAAGCCGCAATAATTATGCACCAACCCAATAAGTATTCTCTAAATACACACGTCACATTAAACATTTTGATTATATCAATATAATTACGTGACTGAATTTTTATTGTTCTTTATCAATTTCATTATGTACTTTGATTAAATTTCTTTAAATATTTCTTTTTAAAAAGTGATAAGGAGAGAGAAGAACGGCGAAATTCTTGTTTTTTATAATCAATGAATCTTATCAATTAAACGTTTTAATTTTACTTTAGTTATTTAACAACTGTGGAGGCATGTGGCTTACTGGTTACGGTGTTGAACTCATAATCGTAAGGTTGTGGTTTCGATTCCTCGACCGGGCGATGCGTTGTGTTCTTGAGCAAAGCACTTCATTTCACATTGCTCCAGTCCACTCAGCTAGCAAAAATTAGTAATCCTGCGACGGACCGGCGTCCCGTCCAGGTGGGGAACACATACGCCACTGAAATCGAGAAACTGGCCCTTATGAGCCTGGCATGGCTCCAGAAGGAACATTTTATTTAACTACTGGGGGTCAATAAGCTGTTCCCGATTCTATGAAGTGCTCAGTTACATAAGAGATTTGA
>NW_021832911.1:25000-29772 GCF_006345805.1 Octopus sinensis
ACTGCAGTAAATGTCTGATGAAATACTTTCAGCATCCGTCACTACTACTACTACTACTACTACCACCACCACCACCACTACTGCTGCTATACCACCACTGCTGTCCCCACCACTACTACTACTATTCCTATACCACCACCAGTACTACAACAACTACTACTACTACTGCAACTACTCCTATCACCACTACCACCACCATCACTACTACCACCACTATTACCATCACTACCACTAACCCTACTATTACTACTGCTACCTGTTATAATTCTTAAGAGCCTAAATAAAATCTTAAGCACGTCACCAAGATGATTAGGCAAAGACAGATTTATAAATTTTCTTCCTTTAGAATCTATGGCGAGTGATAAACACTGAAGAATGTTTGGAAAGATGAAACATTCTTTTAATCATCCGCAGTTTCTTTAATGTTTGCTTAACCATAAATCTTCACTACCACCACAAACATCGCCACCATCACCAACACTGCGACGATATTACTGTTGTCTTCTTCTTCCAATCAGGACTCACGCCATTAGCCGCAAAGAATAATCTTTAATTCGAGCCTACTCTAAGCTACTAAAAATGCGTGTGGCAACTTGAAGATCCACCCACCACACGCGATAGACTGGCGGTCGCACGGGTGCGAAAGCTACGTTGTTATCGTCATTCCGTAAACAGTGGCTCTTAATGGGTGGAGAGCTGAACCATCCTGGGGTACAGAGGATTTGCAATCTACACTAGGGTCTGAAAGTTTTACCACATCATAGTGGGTTACATCAAGGTTCCTTTGCTTTATGGTAGAAGTAGGAAGAAAGAGTGAAAGTTGTGGTGAAAGAGTACGGCGGAGTACACCACCCCTCCCCGCCGGAGCGTCGTGGAGCTTGGGTGTTTTTGCTCAGTAAACATTCACAATGACCGGTCTGGGAATCGAAACCGCGTTCTTATGACCGCGAGTCCACTGCCCTAACCACAGGGCCACTGCGCCTACATTACTGTTGTTGTCTAAGATGGTGAGCTGACAGAATCGTTTCCTCACGTTCTGAGTTCAAATTCCGCCGAAGTTGACTTTGCCTTTTATCTTTTCGGGGTCGATAAATTAAGCACCAGTTGTCCTTGTTTGTTCCCTCTGTGTTTAACCCCTTGTGGGTAGTAAAGAAATAGTTTTTTCGTCTGCCGCTACGTTCTGAGTTCAAATTCCGACGAGGTCGATTTTGCTTTTCATCCTTTCGGGGTCGAAAAATTAAGGCCCAGTTACGCACTGGGGTCGATATTATCGACTTAATCCGCTTGTCTGTCCTTGTTTGTCCTCTCTATGTTTTGCCCCTTGTGGGCAATAAAGAAATAAGAAACGTTAGCACGCCCTGCGAAATGCTTAGCGGTATTTTGTCTGCCGTTGCGTTCTGAGTTCAAATTCCACCGAGGTCGACTTTGCCTTTCATCCTTTCGGGGTCGATTAATTAAGTACCAGTTACGCACTGGGTTCGATATAATCGACTTGATCCGTTTGTCTGTCCTTGTTTGTCCTCTTTGTGTTTAGCCCCTTGTGGGTAGTAAAGAAATAGGTATTTCGTCTGTTTTTACGTACCGAGTTCAAATTGCCTTTCATCCTTTCGGGGTCGATGATTTAAGTACCAGTGAAACACTAGGGTCGATGAAATCGAATAGTCCCCTTCCCCTAAATTTCAGACCTTGTGCCTTTAGTAGAAAAAAATGCATAATCATTATTTACATTATTTACATTTCACAGATATTTGTACTCATCTTGTTTGTTGTTAACACAACGTTTCGGCTGATATACCCACCAGCCTTCATCAGGTGTCTGGAGTAAATTTGAACCTGGGTTCTCATTCCTAAAGTATTTTTCGATGTTGTTATTATTATTATTATTATTATTATTATTATTATTATTATTATTATTATTATTAAACATGTGTGTATGTGTGTGTGTGCGTAAATGTATGAATGTATGTATGTAAGTATGTATACTACGGGCTTCTTTCAGTTCCCGTCTACCAAATCCACTCACAAGGTTTTGGTCGGTCACAGGCAACAGTAGAAGACACTTGGCCAAGGTGCCATGCAGTGATACTGAACCTGGGACCATGTGACTGGAAAGCAAGCTACTTACCACACAGCCATTCCTGCGTGCCTACTTATAATTTTTTTGCAAAATCATCTTTCTGTAGCGTTAAGTACCAAGCAAATAGCTATTTTCCATCTTGGATTCGAGTTTATAAAGTGTTTAAATTCATTAACACACACACACATATGTCTGTATAATATATAATATAATATATATATATATATATATATATATATACGTTTAAATATTTGTTGTGCTTGATTTTTTTATGTGAAGTCGTGTGTTGAAACGATAGTGTATATTTCGCGAATGGTCATTTTGCCAGTTTAGCCAATAAAATAACACTGAAGCAAAATAACACCAAATATATAGTGCGTGTGTTTTTATTGGCTAAACTGGCAAAATGACCATTCCGAAATATAACAATATATATATAACAAAATTAGATAGGGGTTGTAAATGCAACCCTCCATGGGATAACATCTATCCAATATACTGCTAGTGAAGTACCCCAACAAAGTTAATACATAAATGTGAAGGATTGCGATGCAATCAATTCATTTACTGTATTATATGGGCAAAGGTAAAATGATTTTACCATAAATTACTAATACAAGATAAAGAAATGGAGAAATACATCTAAATCAAATATCAATACCAGATAATACTCATCACATACTTTATTAAAACCACACATAAGAGACTGTAGGGTTAATATATATATCTCTCTCTATATAACGGCAGTTTGTCTGTGCGTGTTCTGTGTGTCTGTTTGCTTTGTACCCTCACTCTGACCACGGCTTCAACCGATTCTGATGAAACTTGACACACACATAGCCCAATGTCATAATTCAAAACTAACGCAGCGAAATTTTGAAAAGTTCCCCCAGTTCTGAAAAAATCGATAAATTCGACATGGGGTCGAGAATAAAAAAAAACAAACCACAGACTGTCTAGGGGACGCAACTCAACCTTTTTTTACTCTCAAAAAAAAATTTACCATCATTTTTTTCCCATTTTTTTGCTATTTTTTGGCTATAACTCTCTAAAAATGCTTTATAGTTATTTCCCTTACAAACCTGAGCAACGCCGGGCGTTGCTAGTATATATATAAAACAGTCTAGATTGCATAATTTAGTCGCTGTCTTAACTAAAACACGTGTAGGGTAATTAAATTAATTTACGATTTTTCAGTTTGGATTTTTATCACTCTCTTACATCACTCTCCCTCTCTTTCTCCTTCTGTCTCTACGTACATACCTACATATGTACATACGTATGAACATACATTATACATACCATACATAATACACATATATACATGTATATGTATATATATATATATATATAATATATATATATATATATATATATATATTATATATATATATATATATGTATATATATATATATATATATATATATACACACATACATATACACGCATGTATTTCATTAAACTACACGATTCGGTTCAAGTTTATTTTTATCTATTTTCCGCATTTTTCTTATCTGTTTTTTACAGCTAATTTGGAACATAAAAACTACTCAATTCATTTTAAACTTTTCCAGACTTTCACACTTTCGTTTTCAAGAATTCATAATACGTAACGTCTGAGTTGTTGTTTTCTTATATATGCAGGTTGAACTCCCAATGGCTCTAATGGTCCACAAAATCTACTTGAATTCAACCAGTATATAAGAAACACAATATATAATCAAATGCACACATACACACACACTCACAGACACACAGAGGCATGCACACAAGCACACACACTCAGACACCACACACAAGGCACACACATAGATAAATACATATGCATATACAAACATATATATGTATATACATACACATACTTATACATATATATATGTAGACACACACCACACCACACACACACATATATATATATATATATATATATATATATAATATATATATATATTATATATATATATATATATACATAGCAGAAATGTTACGAAAAGAAAATATAAAATACACGTGGGAAATGTAAGGGTAAAATATGAAAAATTAACGAAAGTGCATATTGCAAATAGAAAAAGGCTATTTATGACAGGTAGTGATAAATATATACATTTAGATTGATTGAGGTAGTAATACGAGTCATAAAAGTCATTATTATGAGATGATTATAAGATGATAATAAAGTAAGAGAACAAAACGAACCATTGGTTTACGCAAAGCTATTCATCGTTTGAAAAACACCGGATATTACTATATATATATATATATATATATATATATATATATATATATATATATATATATATATGTACATGTACAACCTCTTCTTTTCCCCATTAATCGCTATGCTGGACCACTGAGCTCCTATAACTTTTTCTTTTTCCTTCTCTCTCTCTCTCTTATTTTCTCATTCCTTTCTATTGAAGAGTCTAGCCTCGAAATTAAAAGACTTTTTCATTTTCCTGAGCGTGAAACTAATACACTTACTTGTTGTTCTTACACATGTCTTCGTCTTTTGTTTTTCTATAAATTTTAGTTACATATATATATATAATAATATATATATATACTCACACAAATAAACACATATACACACACACGGCAGGCTTCTTTTTGTTTTCGTCAACCAAATCAACTCACAGGGTTTGGCCGGCCCAAGGCTATAGGAGACACTCGCCCAAAGTGCGATGCAAGCTTCTA
>NW_021832912.1:0-10000 GCF_006345805.1 Octopus sinensis
GAAAACCATTACAACATGTCTAAGTTTACAAGAACCAAAACAAAAGGCATGTAAATAAAATATACCAGGTTTAGCTGTCACACTATCTATATGTGTGTATGAGTATATTCATATATGTATTTATATACGTGTGTGTGTGTGTGAGTATTTCTTATTTCTTTACTACACACAGAGGGGTCAAACAAGGACAGACAAACGGGTTAAGTCGATTATATCGACCCCAGTGCGTAACTGGTACTTATTTAATCGACCCCGAAAGAATGAAAGGCAAAGTTGACCTCGACGGAATTTGAACTCAGAACGTAGCGGCAGACGAAATACCTATTTCTTTACTACCCACAGGGGGCTAAACACAGAGAGGACAAACAAGGACAGAAAAAAGGATTAAGTCGATTATATCGACCCCAGTGCGTAACTGGTACTTATTTAATCGACCCCGAAAGGATGAAAGGCAAAGTCGACCTCGACGGAATTTGAACTCAAAACGTAGCGGCAGACGAAATACCTATTTCTTGATTACCCACAAGGGGCTAAACACAGAGAGGACAAAGAAGGACAGACAAACGGATTAAGTCGATTACATCGACCGCCAGTGAGTAACTGGTACTTATTTAATCGACCCCGAAAGGATGAAAGGCAAAGTCGACCTCGGTGGAATTTGAACTCAGAACGTAAAGACAAACGAAATACCGCTAAGCATTTCACCCGGCGTGCTAACGTTTCTGCCAGCTCGCCGCCTTAATATTACGTGGGTGTATTGCTATCCTCATCTATTTTCTCACATGATTCATTTCTGTAGAAGGTTGTAGGCTCGAAACGTCGAGATTTCTTCCATTTTTTCCTGAGCGTCAAACAGATACACCTTGTTTGTTGTTCTTTCTGCTGTCTCTACTTTTGTATACATTTTTGTACACTTTCGAACCATATATCTGTACTCATAGATGTGGGTGTGTATGTGTCTGTGTGATTGTGTGTGTATGTGTGTGTGTGTGTGTGTGTGTGTGTGTATGCATTTATATATACATATATATAAATATAATTATAATTTAAGGTATCTCAGAGATACCACCACGCTGGAAGGTAATAATTATTATTAAAATTATAATTTAGGGTATGTAAGAGATACCACCAGCGTAGTGATATCTCTTAGATACCCTAAATTATAAATTGAAAAATAATTATTACCTTTGAAGGTTTTTATTCCCATGCGGGCCACCTGATAAGATTGGTATTTAAATATCGATCTTATCCTTATTTATATAAATTTATATATATATACATATATATATGACGGGCTTCATTGCAGTCTCTGTATGACGAATAAGCGTTCTGCTTTTACTGACCGACCTGCACAAATGATTTCTTTATAGTGATCAAATGCATGTGCTGCACATTAACTCTCTGCCTCCATCAAAGCGACGTTGTCTGAACAGGTGCACCCAGGTGTACCACGCGTCAGGTGTCGAAGCAACGTGAGAGGAAGTGTTTTGCTCAAAAACACAACGCACTACCCGATCTAGGAATTGAAATCACCATGTAGCGATCGTGCGTGCAACACCATAACCACTAGGTCATGCGCCCCATACATACATACAACATAGATATATATATATATATATATATATATACTATATTGTGTGTGTGTGTGTGTTATATATATATATATATGCATATATATTTTTTTTTATATATTTACAAAATATTAGGTACATATATATATATATATATATATATTAATACATATATATGTATGTACATATATGTGTATGTGTGTATGTATATACACAAACATACAAATATATATATATATAACATATATATATATATATAATATATATATATATATATATAATACATAAAATCTATACATATATATATAATACATATATGTATATATATACTCATATATATATATATGCGAAGGAGACATACATACATCTATATACATATATAACATATATATACACGTATGAATACATATACGTTCACTTACACATAAATATATATATACACACGCACACACACATTGTCTTCATATGATCCAACAATAGTTGTATATAAGCACGTCTTCAGGTAAGTAGAGTCCGTTCTCCACTCACCTGAAGACGTGCTTATTCACAGCTAGTTGGATCATATTAAGAGAAATATGTGTATAGACACGTGTATGTATATATATATATATATATATATATATATATATATATATATATACATATATACATATGTACGCACACCCATATATATACGTATATATATATATATGTTAAGGCATGTAAGTATAAATGTTATATATGATTTTTATATATATATGTATATATATATATACACCTATGCCTCAAAAATATAAGACATGATGGTCGTGTTCGGAATGCAGATGATCCTAAGACTATTCAATTAAGTCCAAGCCGGGTCTATGAGGCACCAGCAACTACCTTAATCCTTACATCATGTTTTTTTTTCTTTTGGTGATTATCTGAACTCTTGGCTCAAATACTTGTTTCTTACTTAACCACACTGCCGTACCTTAGGTGCGAAGTGTGGTTTGACACCAGTGGCCACTGTACTTGAATCGCACTTTATTTTACTGACCCAGGAAGGAAGATAATGTTGATTTCGACGGTTTTTGAACTCAGAAAGCAAGTACCAGAACAGCGGGTTAAATATTAGTCTTTCGTTTAGGAAGAAAGGTACCACTTTTGAAGGGATCAACTATGTCAACACCTATCGATTCCAGTTGATTATTTTATCACCTCCAAACGGAAATATCGTAAAGCTGATCTCGGCGTTATTTGAACTCAAAACTGAGAAAAAGAAACGGAATTGTAACGGTTCTTCGTTTCAGAATGAAATCTAGCAACGAATCTACCAGCTCGGTATCTTAATTGAGCTTTTGATCACTGTTTCTTATCTGGGTTCAAGGTCAGCAATTTGATTGCAGGGTACCATTCGATAACATCGATTGCGGAATTTGGCTGGGATTTAATTTTATCGGACTCCGGGGAGATGAAAGGAAAAATTGAAATTTTCGTCGACGCCATTTGAAATGGCGGAACAAATATCGCAAAGCGTTTATTTTATTTATGTTGTTGGTTTTTTTTTTGTGGGGGTCAACGCTATAACAATTGTGCAAGCTCGTCCCCTTAATTTGTGTATCAAATACTTGTTTCAAATTTTGGTTCAAGTTCATTAATTTTAGGGAGAGAAGGATATTCGTTTATATAGTCCCCAATGCCCAATTGTTTATTTTATCGACTCTGAAAAGCAAAGTCGACCACGGTGGGATTTGAACTCCTATCGTAAAGAGCCGGAGTAAACGCCGTTAAATGTTTTATCCAGCAAGCTCGTCGCCTTTTGTGCATCAAAAACAGTCTCTAGTGAATTTCTTTGAACAAAAAGTCCGGAGAACTTAGATAGATAGATAGATAGATAGATAGATAGATAGATAGATAGATAGATAGATAGATAGATAGATAGATAGATAGATAGATAGACAGACAGATACTCTGGTGGGGTTTACATATAAGTACACAAACATACACACACACACATACACACACACTCAATCACACATGTAAAAACTCCGGAGTGATTTATACATGTATGTATATACAGGGTGTGGCAGAAATACCTTCCACAGTTGAAAGGTTGACAAAAGGAAAGAGAAACAACATTTATGAAAAATTAATTTTACTGTTGTTTAAACAAAGGGTTACAGTTTTTTGTTTATTAGCTAAATGAAAACATCATTGGCACTTGCATCAGTTTAACAGCAACACATAGGTGAAAGTTTAAAATGTGGGAAGTATTTCTGCCGCACCCTGTACATATATATATATATATATATATATATATATATATATATATGAAACTAATAAAGACTTGCATTGTGTCCTTTAAATAAATATTTATCCCTCATTAGATGGAGTGCTTTTTTTTTGTTGAATTTTCTGTCACGGAACAGTACATTATATATCAATGTGTGAGTATGCGCGTGTGTATATTTGTGTTTGTGTAGTAGAATATGTATGTATGCCATGTATGTATGTATATGTATGTATGTATTATGTATGTGTGTATGTATGTATGTATGTGTATGTATGTATGTGTGTATGTGTGTATGTATGTATGTATGTATGTATGTATGTATGTATATGGTGTGTATGTAGTATGTATGTGTGTATGTATGTATGTGTGTATGTATTATGTATGTATGTAGTATGTATTATGTATGTATGTAGGTATGTATGTATTGTATGTTGTGTGTATGTATGTATGTATGTATGTATGTGTGTATGTATGTGTGTATGTATGTATGTATGTATGTGGTGTATGCATGTATGTGGTGTGTATGTATGTGTGTGGTGTATGTGTGTATGTATGTATGTATGTATGTATGTGTTTGTGTATGTATGTATGTATGTATGTATGTATGTATGTATGTATGTATGTAGTATGTGTGTGTATGTATGTAGTAGGTATGTGTGTGTATGGTGTGTATGTATGTATGTATGTATGTGTGTATGCATGTATGTGTGTGTGTATGTATGTGTGTGTGTATGTGTGTATGTATGTATGTATGTATGTATGTGTGTATGTATGTATGTATGTATGTATGTATGTATGTATGTGTGTATGTATGTATGTATGTATGTATGCATGTATGTATGTATGTATGTATGTATGATGTATGTATGTATGTATGTATGTATGTGTGTATGTATGTATGTATGTGTGTATGTATGTATGTATGTATGTATGTATGTATGTATGTGTGTATGTATGTATGTATGTATGTATGTATGTATGTATGTATGTATGTATGTATGTATGTATGTATGTAGTACTAACCTATCAAATCTGCAAGTGGGTTTCGAATCTCTCTAATTCCTTTGGCAAAACAAAAATACATTGTATTTACATCAAGACATCGTGTTGCTGCGCAAGTGTAAGCAAAATTATTGGAATTCGCCCTTAACCGAAAAAAGTTATGTTAGAGGAAAAGATTCCTTCCTATTATAGGCACAAGGTCTGGAATTTTGAGGAAGCGAGGGACTAAGTCGAGTACAGCGCCCCCAATACTTAGCTGGTATTTTATCGACCCCCGAAGGGATGAAAGGCAATTCCACCCGCCCCTAAGTCACATGATAATGAAATATGAAAATTTGAGGGGTACACTGCGTTCGCGACTCGGGTAGGGCAAAAGGGTAAAAGTTGATCTCTCAAGCGGGATTTGAATTCGAAACGTAAAAGTTGGTGATCAAAACACCACAAGGTACTTTTGTATGACGCTCAAACGATATGGTCAACACACAAACTCAATGAAAAGAAAGGATTGAAAAAGAAAAGATAAAAGAGAAAATAATATAATTGTAAGAGAGACAGTAAACCAGGATTTTTCAGGAAGAAGCGAGCGATTATCTTGACCCCAGGAGAATGAAAGTTAAAGTTGCCTTTAGTGGGGTTTGAAATCGGAACTTAATAATATTATGTAAAACAGTTTCACATATGGTAACAAAGATAGAAATTTGGTTGGAAAACAGGCAATTATGTCGACCCCAGTAAATGACTAGTACTTTATTCTATCGGCCCCAGGATGATGAAATTCAAAGTTGAATTATATATATATATAATACTAATTATAACTATTTTTTTTTACCTAGGCTCAAGTTTAGAAGTATAGTCGGAGGAAAAAGGTGACGATGTTGACCCCAGTGCATGACTGGTATTCGATTTTATCGACCACAGGAAGATAAAAATCAAAGTTGGTCTAGGCAGGGTTTGAACTCAGAACAAAAAGTACTATTATAACAATGACACATCTAGGTACGAGGTGAAAATTTTGGTAAGAAGAAACAGGTGACTGTGTGTCGCCCCCAGTACATAACTGGTATTTTATTGAGTTATCTACCTCACGAAGATGACAGATGGAGTTAGCTTCGGTAGGATTTGAACTTGGAACGCAAAAATACTATTCATAACGAATTTTAATGAGGGCACAAAGCTAGAAAATTTTAGGGACAGAGCAGATGAGTTTCCTTCCCCCAGTATCTGACTGGTATTGTTATGCCATCGACTCGCAAAAGATAAAAGGTAATGTTGCACTCGGTGCGATTTGAACTCAGAACTTGAAGAACCGCAAATAAATATACCGCAAGGCTTTATAGAATTTATCCGTTATCTTTTACTTGTTTCAGGCATTAGAATGCGGTCATGCTGGGGCACTACCTTCTTTTGTTTGTTTTTTCTAAAACTTCTTACTTCTTCTATCAGTCTCTTTATGCCTAACCAATAGGTTACGGGAACGTAAACACACGGACACCGATTGTCAAGCCGTGGTTAGGGACAAACTCAGACACAAGAAAATACACATAAATATACATACAAACACACACACACACATGTGTGTATATATATATATATTATATATTATATATATACATGTATGTATATATATATATGTGTATGAGACGAGTTTCTTTTTGCTAAATATCAACTAAGAAGGCTTTGCTCGGCCCAAGGCTATAGTAGAAGACACTTGCTCAAGGTGCCATGCAATGAGACTGAACCATGCAGAGGGACAATATGATTGGGAAGCAAGCTTCTTTCCACACAGCCACGCGTGCGCCTCATATAATAATAATAATAATAATAATAATAATAATAATAATAATAAAAAGCGTATAAGCGAAAACCGTGTATTGACCGAAGAAAATAGTCTAATATAAGACCCCGACGGAAAAAAAAGTGGGTTTCCCGTATGTATGGGACTTGAACCCACGCTTCTTATAGTTGCCGTAAGTGTACCAGCCATATATATATATATATATATATATATATATATATATGCATGTATGTATGTATGTATGTATGTATGTATGTATGTATGTATGTATGTATGTATGTATGTTAACATTATATCTGAATAAAGAATATAGAGAATACTTTTGATTGAACAGGGGACGACGCTGAAGTAAAAAAAAAACACGGGCGGCAATAATTCAGAAAGTGAAACTAGGAGCCAACTTGGGGGCCTCTATGAGGTCAATTAGCGTACTAGAAATAACAGCCAAAGTTCATCAACTCGCAACCTACCGCCTTGAAAAGCAAAAAATTAAAAGCATAAAAAGATAGATTTGAAGGACATATTAGCTAGTGTCTTCCAAGATATACATGTGTACACAAAAACATGGAATGGTCATAGTTTTGAATATTTTTTTTTTTTAGCATAGTTCTACCAAACCCGGGTTGTGTACTATTTGGTTGAATAATCCGGCCAGAACAATTATAAGAATAAAAAAGAAAGAAAGAAAATGTATGCTTCATTCCTTCCTTGTTTTGTTTTGTTGTTTTGTTGGGTTTTTTTGTTGTTTTTTTTTTTCGTTATTGTTTTCCAATGCGACGAGTACCGAGATTGAACATGAAAACCACTTACCTATCTGTTAAGCCGTGTAAATAGCAATGGTATTCCTTCCTTTCTGTTGTCACTGCCTGCCTGCCTGCCTGCCTGCCGGCTATCTGTCCGTCGGTCTGTGTTTATCCTGCCTGCCTGCCTGTCTGTCCGTCAGACTGCCTGTATGTTTGTCTGTGTTGGCTCAACCTGCCTCTCTGCCGGCCTCCTGCCTTCCTACCCGTATTTATATATGTCTATAATATATCAGTTATGCATTTACATATACCTATATTTATGTGCAAGCGTGTGCGCGTGAGCGTGTGCGTATATATATATGTGTGTATGTGTGTGTACGTGTGTGTGAGTGTGTGTGCACTCTTCTCTCTCACTCCCACTCTCTCTCTCTTTCTTTCTTTCTCTGTATATATATATATATGTGTGTTATGTGATGTGTGTGTGTGTATGTGTACCCTCTCACTTTATATTTTGTGTGTGTGCGTATATATATATATATATATATATATATATAAGGGGATATGCGACGCGTGCGTGTATATGTATATATATATATGTATGTATGTATGTATGAATATATGTGTGTACACGTGTGTGTGTGTGTGTGTGTGTGTATGTTTATATATATACACGCGCTTTTGATGTTTTCAATTTCCTTCAGTGATTGTCCTTTTCTTTCTTTCTTTTTTTTTTCTTAACCCCCTTCTCACTCTCTCCCACTACCCTCCCTCCCACTCCTTCTCTCCTACTCCCCCTCTCTCTCTCTCTATTTTCCTCCTCCTCTCTCTTTCTCTCTTCTACTCCCCTCTTCTCTCTCTCTCTCTCTCTTTCTCATTACCTTTTTTTTAGCCTTACCAAATCTTATACTCTCTCTTTTCTCTTTGTCTTCTTCTCTCCTCTTCCTTCTTCTCTTGTCCCTTCTCTTCTCTTTTCTCTTTGTCTTCTTCTCACCTCTTCCTTCTTCTCTCGTCCCTTCTCTTCTCTTTCTCTTTTCTTTTTTCTCCTCTTCCTTCTCTTTCTCTTTCTCTTTTTTCTCCTCTTCCTTCTTCTCTTTCTCTTTGTCTTCTTCTCTCCTCTTCCTTCTCCTCCCTTCCCTTCTCTTTCTCTTTCTCTTTCCTTTTTTCCTCCTCTCCTCTTCAATTAATCTTTACTATAAATTCATTCATTCATTCATTCAGCGGTGCATTTCTTACACTCCCCCTTCCTTTTATTCTTCTTCTCCTTCATGTTGCTGCTGCTTTGCATGTTGTTGCTCTTGCTGCTGCTGCTGGCCTTGTTGAGTGTTTTTGCTGCTGCCTCCCTTTTACTGTTGCTGCTGTTGTCGCACTTTGCCGCTGACGGTCTTGGCTTCTGTTCATTAATTGATTGCTTATAGTCATGTTGCTGCTGATGATGATGATGATGGCGGTGCCGGCAACGAAGACAAAGAAGGAGGCGGCGTGCTGGTGGTAAAATAATGATGGTGGTGGTGGTGGCGGCGGTGGTTGTGGCGGCGGCGGCGGCGGCGGCGGCGGCGCGGCGGCGGCGGTGGTTTGGTGGTGGTGGTGGTGCCAGCAACGAGGACGAAGGAGGCGGCGTGCTGGTAGTAAAATAATGATGGTGGTGGTGGCGGCGGTGGCGGAGGTGGAACCCTAGTGTTGGTGGCGTTGATACGATGGACGCGCTAACGTGATGGCGGAGGCGGTGGTGGAACTTGTTGCGGTGGCACGTTGGGGGTAGTGGTGTGGTGGTGGTGGTGGTGGTGGTGGTGGTGGTTGTAGTGGCAGTGGTGGCGACAGCGGCGGCAGTGGCGGCGTCGGTAGCAGCATTATTCGTGTGTTCTCCTCGTGGGTGTTTGTAACCAAGTTGTGGGTGTTAAATTTGTGGGTGTTAAAATTGTACATGTGCTTTGACGGGGCGGCGGACTGTTGTTGTTATTATCATCACTGTCGTTGTTGTAGCTGTTGCTGTTGTTGTTGCTAGTAGTGATGTTGGTGGTAGTGGTGCCAGTAGTCGTTGTCGTCGTGGTAGCGCACTAATTGGTGTTGATCAAGAGAAGGAGGGGCGGAGGAGGTCGTGGTAGAGGTGGAGCTGGTGTTGCTGGTGTTTTTGATGTGTATTTTTATGTTAAGAGTGAAAGTGAAAGTAGAGATGGTGGGGATGGCGCTGGTACTGGGAGAGGGGGGTTGTGGTACTACTGCCGCTACTACTGTTTGCGCTGTTGTTGGTGGCGTTAGTGTTGATGGTGGAGGTTGTCATGGTTGTGGTAGTGATGCTGGTGATGACGATGATGATAGCGGTAATGGGTGGAGTGATTGTGGTGGTGGTACTGTTGTTGATGTTTGTGTTGTAGTTGTTGGTAGTGGTGATGATAGTGGTGGTGGTGGTGGTTGTGGTGGCTGTGGTGGTTGTGGTGGTGGTGGTAGTCATCGTGGTACTGTTGTTGATGTTTGTATTGTAGTTGTTGGTAGTGGTGATAGTGGTGGTGGTGGTGGTGGTTGTGGTGGTTGTGGTGGTGGTGGTAGTCATCGTGGTGCTGTTGTTGATGTTTGTGTTGTAGTTGTTGGTAGTGGTGATAGTGGTGATGATAGTGGTGGTGGTTGTGGTGGTGGTGGT
>NW_021832912.1:17500-22500 GCF_006345805.1 Octopus sinensis
CTTGCTGATCCTACCAAGTAACATTCACACATACACACACACACACTTATATATAAATAGGCGCAGGAGTGGCTGTGTGGTAAGAAGTTTGCTTTCCAATCACATGGTTCCGGGTTCAGTCCCAATGCGTGGCACCTTCGGCAAGTGTTTTCTACAATTACAAGTGAGAGGACTAGAGAGAAAAAGAAGAGACATGCTCGAAAAGGATTGGTTAACCTTAATACATCGAACCGAAATCATTGACCTGTGTTTTGGGTCCCTTTAGTAGTATTCCCTTCATTGCAGACATTCGGGACAGGTCTCCCATACAAGGATGACTTGCTCCCATCTCATCCTAACCCACCCCACAAGTAACGAAATCCTGTAAAGAGTCATGTGTGTTTTTCTATCTCCTCTGGCCAACCCATTAACAAAGAAACCATCACTGCTTTCAAAGTGTTTAATTATTTATTTGTTTGTAACAATGTTATCTCGATCAAGTTGGTTCTTAGCCAAAATTTCACGTAATCTTTCTTTTCAATGCAAACTCGTTTGGTTTCGCTTATTATAATTTTATTTATATTCTAACTAATATAATTAGTATTTGCTGATTATTTACTCTATCTAAAATCAATTATCTCAGAAAAGTAATGATACACACTCCCCCAGAAGGTCGACGCACCATAGGTAGCTTTAAAAACTAAACTTTATCCTCGTGATACATGTAAATATTCACTGTCATGATGAGAAAAACAAATTTTTAATTAAGACACAAAGTTACCAGGTTTGCAGAGATGGTTTCCTCAATACCATCGACACCACTTCATGACTGGTACTATATTTTGTCGATTGCAAAAGGAAGAACAGTATAGTTGAGTTCGGCGAGATCTGAACTCGGAACGGATGAATTATTGCAAACATTTTTCCGACACTTTATTTTATCGGCTCTGAAATGATAAAAGGCAAAGTTGACCCCGGCGAGATTTGAACTCACAATGTGAAAAGTCGAAAGAAATACTACCGATGTATTTTGTCGGACACTCAAACGATTCTTATTTCTTTACTGCCCACGTGGGGCTAAACATAGAAGGGACAAACAAGGACAGACAAATGGATTAAGTGGATTATATCGACCCCAATGCGTAACTGGTACTTATTTAATCGACTCCGAAAGGATGAAAGGTAAAGTCGATCTCGGCGGTATTTGAACTCAGAACGTAAAGACAGACGAAATACTGCTAAGCATTTCGCCCGGCGTGCTAACGATTCTGCCAGCTCACCGCCTTTGGGAAAAGATATAATCATTTCTATTATAGGCACATGGCCTGAAATCTTGAGAGAGGTTAGGTAGTCGATTACATTGACCCCTAGTGTTCAAAACGTTCTTATTTCCTCGAACCTGAAAAAAATGAAAGGCAAAGCCACTTATATTACATTTGAACTCAGAACGTAAAGACGGACGAAATGTCGCTAAGCATTTTGTCCGCCGTTCAAACGATTTTGCCAGCTCTCCGCCTTAATGCTAACCTTTTCTGCTATAGACACAAGGCCTGAAATTTGGGGGAAGGGGGCCAGTCGTTAAGATCGATTCCAGTACGCAACTGGTACTTGATTTATCGACCCCCGAAAGGATGAAAGGCAAAGTCGACCTCGGCGGAATTTGAACTCAGAACGTAACGGCAAATGAAATACCGCTAAGCATTTTGCCCGGCGTGCTAACGAATCTACCAGCTCGCCGCCTTAATAACAATGATAATGGTTTCAAATTTTGTCACAAGGCCAGCAATTTCAGGGACGGGGTAAGTCGATTACAGCGACCTCCCCACTGTTCACCTGATACGTATTTCATCGACCTCGAAAGTATAAAAGGCAAAAACTAACCTCGGCGAAATTTGAACTCAGAACATAAAGACGGACAAAATGCCGCCAAGCATTTTGTCCGGTGTGCTAATGACTCTGTCGGCTCGCCACTTTTAGGTATACAAATCATATCTACAACATGAAACAGATTTGTTTCTTGGTTTTTTTCCTGAGAAGTGGAACAATATTTATGATTTTCCGCTGGTTTGAGCCATCAACAGAACGGATTGAAATCTAGTAATGCCTGTTAAGGAAAACCTTTTACGGATACACACTGATAGAAGAGGGAAGCAAACATATCACCGAAGATCTCACGACGCTTATATGGAGTTTAATGGTTTCAGCATGCAACGGTTAAATTGACGTTAACTTATATAAATGTTTATAAAGAAGTAAGAAAATATACAACGTATATACTTGGTCAAACATTTTTCTTGGTTTTTTTCGCGGAGTTAAACACGGATGTATATTAAATGCACCAACGTCAAGGGATTCTCTAAATGGTTGCATGATATACAAGAAAAAGCAATCAATTCTCTCTCTCAAATAATACCGTACAGCGTTGCAAAATGACACCTCGAGTAATGTGATCCGAGGTGAACTCTGCCTTGATAAAGATGGGATGGTTACAGATGGAACCGGCTTGATCCGTTTAGACTGTTCCGTTTAGACTGACGGGGCTAAAATATATTGGTTTCAAATTTATATTCAAATTGGTTTCAAATTTTGGCACAAGGCCAGCAGTTTTAGGGGAGGAGATGAGTCTATTATATTGATCCCCAGTATTCAACTGGTACTTATTTTATCGACGCCGATTGCAAAAGGAAGAACGGTAAAGTTGAGTTCAGCGAGATCTGAACTCAGAACGGATGAATTATTGCAAGAATTTTCCCGACACTTTAACACTTTAGAATTCAAACCGGCCATACCAGGCCAGAATATTAAACCTGTTTTGTGTCGAAAGTGGCCTGTTCCGGCCTCAATCGGGGTCGATAAATTAAGTACCAGTTGCGTACTAGGGGTGATCTAATCGACTGGCCACCCTCCCCCAAAATCCGGGCCTTGTACCGAAACTAGAAAAGAATATTAACTCTTTGAGAGGCTGACTTTGCCTTTCATCCTTTCGGGGTTGATAAATTAAGTACCAGTTGCGTACTGGGGGTAATCTAATCGTCTGTCCCTCTCCCCCAAAATTTCGGGCCTTGTGCCGAGACTAGAAAAGAATATTAACTCTTTGAGAGGCTGACTTTGCCTTTCATCCTTTCGTGGTCGATAAATTAAGTACCACTTGTGTACTGGGGGTGATCTAATCGACTGTCCCCCTCCCTGGTACTTAATTTATCGACCCCGAAAGGATGAAAGGCAAAGTCGACCTCGGCGGAATTTGAACTCAGAACGTAACGGCAGGCGAAATACCGCTAAGCATTCCGCCCGGCGTGCTAACGTTTCTGCCAGATCGCCGCCCTGTGGGGCTTTAGGTGTTTTCGCTCAATAAACACTCACAACGCCCGGTCTGGGAATCGAAACCGCGATCCTACGACCGCGAGTCCGCTGCCCTAACCATTGGGCCATTGCGCCTCGACCACTTTAAAAGCAAAGTCGACCTCGGCGGAATTTGAACTCAGAACGTAGTGGCAGACGAAATACTGTAAGCATTTTGTCCGGCGTGCTAACGATTCTGCCAGCTCGCCGTCTTTTTTCGTTCGATAAACTCGAGGACGATGCAAAACCAAACAATCGCATTGTGTTTGCAATTCGCTAATTGACAAGAAACATCGTTACTTTCAGCCGTAAACACAAAATCATAAAGTTTTTCGCTTTTGCTTCCTCCAGGGGCATAATTTAACAAAACCGCTGCTGCTAACGAGTATTCGCGGTTCCAAAAGGTTAGACTATCTTTACTGTATTCATCCGTAGCTGGTGGATAGCAGAAGCAGTAGAGTATCTGAGAAAACACCTTGCTCTATAAAATTGCGGACCTTTTACAATCTAGGTTCGACTAAAACCGAGGTTGACTTTATCTTTCATCAAATTATCATAGACGCAGGAGTGGCTGTGTGGTAAGTAGCTTGCTTACCAGCCACATGGTTCTTGGTTCAATCCCACTGCGTGGCACCTTGGGCAAATGTTTTCTAGTATAGCGTCGGGCCGACCAAAGCCTTGTGAGTGGATATGGTAGACGGAAACTGTAAGAAGCTCGTCGCGTATATATATACATATATAAGTGTATGTGTGTCTGTGTTTGTCTACCCCGCCCCTCAACATCGCTTGACAACCGGTGCTGGTGTGTTTACGTCCCCGTTAATTAACGGTTCGGCGAAAGCGACTGATAGAATAAGTCCTAGGCTTACAAAAAATATGTCCTGGGGTCGATATGCTCGACTAAAGGCAGGGCTTCAACATGGCCGCAGTCAAAATGACTGAAACGAGTAAAAGAGTGAATCGAAATCGATAAAATAAGTGCAAGTTGGGTACTGCAATCAGTAGTTGATTCTTCACTCCTGCTTTTCTAGATATGTGGTTTTATGTCCATCTTTCAGCTCCACAGAGAAGAATGTTCCTCACACAAACCCTGAAAAGGACAAATATTATTGGCGTTCATATTCTTGACTTCCACATTCTCCAAGCGTGTTACACTCATCCCATGCATGTACGAAGTTAGTTTTTCTTGCCGTCATGGATAGAATATTCGGCTTATGATCTTACGATAGTGAGTTCGATTCCGAGTTAAGCGTTGTTTCCTTGAGCAAGACACTTTATTCCACGTTGCCCCAATTCACACAGCTGGCAAAAATGAGCAGTACCTGTAATTCAAAGGGGCCAGTCCTTATCACACTCTGTGTCACGCTAAATTTCCCTGAGAACTACGTTAAGGGTACACGTGTCTGTGGAGTACTCAGTCACTTGCACGTTAATTTCACGAGCAAGCTGTTCTGTTGATCGATATTATACTTGGCCAGAGATAATCACTTGGTGTGCCGCAACACTTTACTATATTGCCCATAAACCACAAATGTGCCCCAATATTTTACTCTAGCACTGATAACCTCTAGGTGCACCATGACACTATATTATAATCCCTAGGAGTGCCACTGTATTTTACTGTGTAACCTATGACCTCTGGGGTGCTGGTATACATCACTCCGTTGCGTATAATCTCC
>NW_021832912.1:27500-29618 GCF_006345805.1 Octopus sinensis
GATATAATTGACTATGCACCCCCACAAAATTTCATACCTTGTACCTATAGTATTATTTTTTTTTTTCCTTCTTTCTTCAAATTTTCTTCCGTTTCTCACCGAGTGTTTTCCGTACACCTAGGGCAGAGAAGCTCATTGTATGCATTCCCAGATTACACACGCAAATCCACAGGTATCATTATTATTACTACTACTACTACTACTACTACTACTACTACTACTACTACTACTACTACTATTACTATTATTATTATTATTATCATTATTATCATTATTGTTGTCACAAGACTTCCTTTACAAATATACATTTTTGAATGACGTACATTAAATAAACCAAACTTTAGGTTCCTCAATAGATTACTAATCCATCCTCTCTCTTTCCCTCTCTCTCTCTCTCTATCTCTCTCTCTCTCTCTCTCTCTCTTTATCTATCTATGTCCGTCCCCTTCACACACACCTATAACTAGTAAACGAAGGCTCACAAACAAACATAATCTGCATAAAAGTTCATTATACGTTCATACACACACACGCACACATACTTATACATATGTGTGTGTGTGTGTGTGTGTGTGTGTATGTGTGTGTATGTGTGTGTGCGTGTGTGTGTGCAACATTAAAATATGATTAAAATTAACGCCCTTGAGCTACAAATATCATCATATTTGTCATGTCTATTGAAATGTTTTAATGCTGCGCATTAAAATTTTTCCTTCTTAACTAACATTAATAAAAAAAAACGTAATCTGTTTATTTGTGTGTGTGTGTGTGTGTTGAGACATTTAAACATGTCAAATGAAAGTCATGACCAATTTCAAGTAAGATATATATATTAATTTTACAACATATAATAATATTATATGCATATATATACCGTATGTGTACATGTATATGCATGTGTGTATGCATGTATGTGTGTGTAAATGTATCATGTGTCATGTGTGGTGTGTGTGTGTGGTGTGTGTGAATACATGACTATGTACTTTATATATACGGAATAATATTCCCTCGTATTATTATTATTATTATTATATATATAAATAAGTACATCTCCATATATGTGTGTGTGTGTATGTACACACAATCAATTAACTAACATGGTTATATATTTATATAAATGAATATGTACTATATAATATATATATATATATAGATAGATAGATAGATAGATAGATAGAAGATAGATAGATAGATAGATAGACAGACAGACAGATATAGCTATATATATATATATCTATATATATATATATATATATATAATATATATACATACGTACGTGCATATTTATGATTATGCTTTTATGCATATATAATGTGCGTGCGATTGTGTATATATGGGTTCAAAACTTGGGATATATCAAATTATAATCATGATTGAGTAATATTTAATCTATTAAAATATATATAACATAACATACATATATCTATATATATATATATATATATATATAATATATATATATATATATGTGCGTGTATGTTTGTGTGTTTGCGTGTGTGCGTGTGTGTGTCTCTACATACACACATACCTTGAATAATGGTTATTTCTGTTACATAGTTCTGTAGAGATTTCGTCGATTCAGTAATTACATTGATTCGTGTCCTTTTCCCGAATAAAACTGAACCGAAATAATTCTCATAAAACATGCGCATCTTGTCCTTGCCCTCGAAACGCGGAGTAGATGAAACAGGGACAACTGAAGAAGGGAAATATTCTTTGTGTTGTATGTCTTGTACTCTGTTTGTTTGTTTTTTCGTTGTTTGAAAAAAAAGTTCGTTTGTATGTTTTTGTTTTTATGTTTTCATTTCTCATTGTGTTCCAGGTTTTTTTTTTGATGTCCTGTACCCATATATATGCATGTATATATACATATATATGTAGGTATGTACATGTATGTATGTATATATGCATATATTTATATATCATTTATATTATTATATGATCGAACGCCATGCATCCTTTTCCAAGTAAGTTTTATCTTAATAATTATGATGCGCACTCTTCTCCTTTACTATTTCTTCTCTGTCTATCTCTCTCTCTCCCTCTTGTTCTTCATCCTTTCTGGTTTTCTCTCCCACCCTTCCCTATTCTTCTCCTCTTCCTTCACTGTTCCCTCT
>NW_021832913.1:0-22500 GCF_006345805.1 Octopus sinensis
ATATATATAACTTTCCAGGTGAAGAATGTACCCCACAACATAGACTGGTAGTTAGTGACTTTAGGATCAGGACTAAGAGGACGACCACAAGACGACCAACATGGAGAAGAAGGATCTGGAAGCTTAAAGATCCTACAAATGGACAGAGATTTAGAGACATATTACTTGAAGCCTTTGACGAAATAGAAGGGGATATAGCTACACATGGGGCAGAAGACAACTGGAGGTCTCTAAGGGACAACCTGCTGAGAGCCACTGACCAGATCTGTGGTTGGTGCAAAGTCCCCTCAAGACCCAAAATAACGTGGTGGTGGAACAATATAGTTGACAGGGCTCTTAGACAAAAGAAACAGGCTTGGAAGCACTGGAAGAATGGTGGTAGCAGGGAATTGTATCAGACTGCAAGAAGGGAAGCTAGGAGGCAGGTGTATTTAGCCAGAGTGGAAGCAGATAAGAAAAAATTTAACAATGTTCTGAGCCATGAGGAAGAAAGACTTGAGGTATTTCGTGTTGCAAGACAGAGTGTGAGAGAAAATCGTGATGTGGTAGGACAGAAATGTGTTCGCATGGATGATGGTTCACTTGCGCTAAATGAGGATGCAAAGAGAGAGGTTTGGAGACACCACTATGAAAGGTTGCTGAATAAAGAAAATGAATGGGATAAAGAGAGTCTGTCGAATGTCGATCCAACAGAGGGACAAGCTATCCGAGTTGACAGTTCCTTGGTAGTTAAGGCAATTAGAAGCATGAAGACAGGGAAAGCCCCAGGCCCATCAGGAATTACTGCAGAGATGATTAAAATATCTGGCAGTGTCGGCTATAGCCCAGTCACCCATATAGTTAACCAGGTGATACACGAAGGAGTCATTCCCAATGACTGGTGTAGCAGCATAATAGTCAACTGCTAAAAAGTTAAAGGTGACGCCCTATATACAAATAACAACAGGGGTATCAAGCTATTGGATCAGGTAATGAAGGTTACGGAGAGGGTCATAGCCCAACTAATTAGAGAGAGAGTTAGTTTAGATGAGATGCAGTCTGGGCTCGTGCCAGGGAAAAGTACTGCTGATGCTATATTCCTGGTAAGACAGCTGCAGGAGAAATACCTAGCCAAAGATAAGCCCCTGTACCTGGCTTTTGTTGACATGGAGAAAGCCTTCAACATGGTACTCCGATCACTTATCTGGTGGTCAATGAGGAAACTAGGGATAGATGAATTGTTAGTGAGAGCTGTGCGAGCCATGTACAGGGACGCTGCTAGTAAGGTGAGGGTTGGCAACGAGTACAGTGAAGAATTCCGGGTAGAGGTTGGGGTCCACCAAGGCTCAGTCCTCAGCCCCCTCCTATTTATCATAGTCCTCCAGGCAATAATGGAGAAATTCAAGACAGGATGCCCCTGGGAGCTCCTCTATGCTGGTGACCTTGCTCTAATTACTGAGTCACTATCAGAACTGGAGGAGAAGTTTCAGGTGTGGAAGCAAGGATTAGAATCAAAGGGCCTTAGAGTCAACCTAGCTAAACCAAAGTCCTAATAAGTAGGAAGGTAGACAAATCACAAACGCCTTCAGGCAGATGGCCCTCCTCGATCTGTAGAAAAGGCGTAGGTAGAAACTCTATAAGATGTACCAAGTGTAAGCTATGGACACATAAGAGGTGCAGCAATGTCAAAGGAAGGCTAACTAGGAAAATAGTTTTGTATGTGGCAGATGCTCAAGTGCAATAAACACTGAAAATGTGCAGAGACCAACTTCCACCACATTCCAGGGAGAAAAACTAGAAATAGTTGATAGCTTCCATTACCTAGGTTACCAAGTCAGTAGCGGGGGTGGGTGTGCTAAAAATGTAACTGCTAGAGTAAGAATAGCCTGGGCAAAGTTCAGAGAGCTTTTACCCCTGTTGGTGACAAAGGGCTTCTCGCTCAGAGAAAGGCAGACTGTACGATGCATGTGTACGAACAGCCATGCTACATGGTAGTGAAACATGGGCTGTGACTGCTGAGGATATGCGCAAGCTCACAAGAAATGAAGCCAGTATGCTCCGATGGATGTGTAACGTCAGTGTTCATACTCAACAGAGTGTAAGTACCTTGAGAGAAAAGTTGGACCTAAGAAGCATCAGTTGTGGCGTGCAAGAGAGACGTTTGAGCTGGTATGGTCATGTGACGAGAATGGCTAAAGACAGTTGTGTGAAAATGTGCCACAACCTAGCGGTTGAGGGAACCTGTGGAAGAGGTAGACCCAGGATAACCTGGGACGAGGTGGTGAAGCACGACCTTCGAACTTTATGTTTCACCTACGAAGAGACTAGAGACCGAGACCTATGGAAGTATGCTGTGCGTGAGAAGATCTGGCAGGACAAGTGAGACCATAACCCATGGCCTCTATCTGGGATGTAGCCAGTCCACTTATGCATGCCTTTCCTTCTTGGGACACAAATCTCTACTTGTGAAGACCTGTTGAGGCAAGTGGAAATCAGAATCAAAATCGAAATCGATCAACATCAATGGAAATTGTAGCTGTGATACCAGTGCCGGGGGCACGTAAGCGAACCATCCAAACGTGGCCATTGCCATCACTGCCCCGGCTGGTCTCTGTGCTGGTGGCACATAAAAAGCACCATCCGATCATGGCCGTTACCAGCCTGGCCTGGACCCTGTGCTGGTGGCACGTAAAAAGCACCATCGGATCGTGGCCATTGGCATTCTCGCCTGGCCCCCGTGCCGGTGGCACATAAAAAGCACCATTCGACTGTGGCCATTTGCCAGCCCCGCCTGGCACCTGTGCTGGTGGCACGTAAAAAGCACGGAGTGGTTGGCGTTAGGAAGGGCATCCAACCGTAGAAACATTGCCAGATCAGACTGGGCCTGGTGCAGCCTTCTGGCTTCCCAGACCCCAGTTGAACTGTCCAACCCATGCTAGCATGGAAAGCGAACGCTAAATGATGATGATGATGATGATGATGATGATGATGATATATATGTCTTATGTGAATATGTACTCCTTTATTATTTTATTTGTATCTTCCCTTATACATGCACCCTTGTATGTATGTGTGTATCTATGTATGATTGTATATCCTTGTGGTATGTGCATACGTTTTTCTATAATTTGTAAATCAATAATTTTCTCCTTCATATATTTGTATTTGTGCTTATTCTTTTTTGATTGTCTCCCCTACCCAGGCTAGTTTTTGAGTAAGAGAACACTTCTGAGTACACTGGCCTGTCCTGTCTGAGATCATTGTTTCTCTTAGTTAAGTTTTTTTTGTTTTGTTTTTTTCTCTGCTTGTATGTACCATTTTACTTAAATATTGTATCATTTTCAAACATAGTCTTGTCTCTCAGGTTTAAGCCTCTTGTAATATATATATATTTTTTTGTTTTCCATTATTAAATGTATACATATAATTCTCTATGGATTTTTTCTGCTAGTGAACCTGTTGCGTTATATTCTACTAGACACATGTGGGTTTGTTATATTATACTTTGTCTCAACCTGTTATTATTTCTTTAAACATATCCATTAGATTTTTATTTTTATGTTATAGTTTACTGCACATATAGACTTGCATACACATTGATAAGTCTTTCTTTTTCTTCCCTCTCACTATTATTATTTTTCCCTTTTACAACTTGTTTGTAAATATCTGATTTTTCCCTATTACCCCATCTGTATTCTCTCTCATTGTACCTTATTTTATTTTATTTTACTTTATTTAAAAGTATGCATAAATTTAATTATAATTACTATGATTATAATTTTTTCTTACATATATTTTTGTTTCAAAATGTGCATATGTATTGAATTCAATATTGTATTAAATCTAATATTGATTCAACATCATTTTTCTCCATTTTTTATACTTGTTTTTGGTATATTTATACCTATAATGAAATTTTTCAACTATATATATATGTATAAATATATTTATTTGATTACCTAAGTCTGAGGAGCTAGGTTCATATGACAAGCCTACAAAACTTTAGGTTGCTTGGAGTCAAACCAAACTGTTATTAAATACTAACATATGTATTGCTAGTCAAATGCATTGAGTGCCTCTTTCTTTCGTTTTCCAATCATTCAGTTCTCTTGGTATAAGGGTTGGTTAGCAAGGGCATCCAGTCATAAAACCCCTGCCAAAACAGTTAGTGAAACCTGTCGCAATCTTCTGCCAAGCCAGCCTGTCAAATATCCAACCCAGATGTGAAATGATGATGATGATGATTTGTGGTTGGAGCAAAGCTTTTGCCAGATCAAAGGTGATATGGTGGTGGAACAATCAGGTCGACAGGGCTATAAAAGAGAAGAAATGGGTTTGGAAAGTGTGGAAAAGGGATGGTAGCAAAGAATCATATTAGGTAGCTGAAAAGGAAGCAAGGTACCAGATTTATCTTGCTAAGGTAGAAGCAGACAGGAAGAGGTTTGCCAATATCTTACAGTATGAAGACCAGAGACTTGAGATTTTGCATATTGCTACACAGGTGCAGGAGTGGCTGTGTGGTAAGTAGCTTGCTTACCAACCACATGGTTCCGGGTTTATTGCCACTGTGTGGCACCTTGGGCAAGTATCTTCTACTATAGCATCAGGCTGACCAAAGTGTTGTGAGTGGATTTGGTAGACGGAAACTGAAAGAAACCTGTCGTATATGTGTATATATATATATATATATGTGTGTGTAAATATTTGTGTGTCTGTGTTTGCCCCCCCCCCCCAACATCGCTTGACAACCAATTGTGGCGTGTTTACATCCCTGTAACTTTGCAGTTCAGCAAAAGAGACCGAGAGAGTAAGTACTAGGCTTACAAAGAATACGTCCTGGGGTCGATTTGCTCGACTAAAGGCACTGCTCCATCATGGCCGCAGTCAAATGACTGAAACAAGTAAAATAGTAAAAGAGTGTGTCAGAGAGAATTGAGATGTTGTGTGAGATAAAATGTGTACAGATAGATAATGGCATGCTAGTATTTAGTGATTTGGAAAAGAAAAATGTGTGAAAGAGCTACTGTGAAGGGCTATTAAATGTAGCGGATGAATAGAAAAAGGGAGTCTCCCCATCATGTGAACCCAACAGAGGGGCCAACCATTCATATAGACAGCAGTATGAAAAATAATGTAATTAAAGATATAGAGACTGGAAAAATCCTTGGTTCATCAGGAGTCACTGTTGAGATGCTTAAAATATCTATAAAGAAGGATACAGTCTGGACACTGTTTAGTTAATTAGGTTATTCAGGAAGGTATAATCCCCATGACTGGTATACCAGGATCATAATCAGCTAAAAACAGTAATGAAATGCATTTAACATAATTTATAGAGGCCTAATTACTTGACAAAGTGATAACAGTTATGGAGAGAATAATAACCCAATTAATTAGAAACAAATTAAGCTAGATGAAATGCAGTTTGGCACAGTAAGGGAAGAAGTCAGGCAAGTACAAGGGTAATATTAAGCTAAGAATAAGCTGTAGTACTTGGCATTAGTCGACCTGGAGAAAGCATTCAGCAGGGCACCCTGCTCTGTAAAATGCTGGTATTTCAGGAAGCTAGAGATAGATAGATGGCTTGTGAAAAGCAGTACAGGTATTGTACAGGGTTACTCTAAATAATATTAGGGTTAGTCATGAGAACAGTGATAAACTTAGATAAATTTTAGGGTTAGGTGTACATCAAGTCCTCAGCCACCTCCTATTCAGAATTGTCCTCTAGGTCATAACAGAGGAATTTAAGCCTGGAAACCAATGAGAACTACTATATGTAAATTACCTTGCTCTCACAGCAGAATCTGTAACAAAACTAGAAAAAAGTTTCAGGTGTGGAAGCAAAGCCTGGAATCAAAGAGCCCTGAAGTTAACTTAGGAAAGACAAAAGCCTTAGTAAACAAGAAAACAAACAGGACCCTACTCACTTCAGGTAAACGGTTTTTCTCAGAATGTAAGAATGGTGTAGGCAGAAATTTATTTCAGTGTATTCAGGGCAAGCAATGGATGCACAACAGGTGCAGTGGAACAGTAGGGAGGTTAACAGAGAAAGTAGTGTCTGTATGTGGAAAATGCATAGGAGTCATAAAATCTACAAGTATACAGGAAATGGATTTTCACAAATGCCTAAGAAGGTGCTCTAAAGGTACTGGGCAATATCTGCTAGCTAGGTGACCTAATTTTCAGTGGAGGAGGAAATGAAATTGTTAGAATAAGATGGAGAAAGTTCAGAGATCTTTTACTTCAAGTAGCAACCAAAAGTCTCTCTTTCTGAGAGAAAGGAAAGTTGTGTGATGCCTGTGCAGAAACAGGAATGCTACGTGATAGTCAGCCATGGTCCCTGAATGTAGAGGGCATGCAAAGACTAGAAAGGTATGAAGTTACTATGTTCAGTATGATGTGTAATGTTTGTCTGCAAGGGGCTCTTTCCCCTCACCATCTCCAACATCTCAACCTTATCAACCTACAGAAGTCAATGGAGCCTGGTACAGCTCATGGCCATGCCAGCTCCAGTCAAACCATCTCACTCATACCGACATGGAAAATTGATGCTAAACGATGACAATGATGATGGTGATGATGATAATATATACTTGTGTGTATGTGCGTGTGTGCATATTCAAGAATAACATTTCTGATGACAATCAGAAATCCAACCAGTATACACACTAAAAAAGTTAATGCATTGAAAGAATGTTCATTTTAAGATACGAAGATGATGATGATGACTTCTCAGCTTTTTAGAATAATTAATAATTTTGTTAATTTCATCAAACCAAGAATAATTTATGAATCACTTGCTAGCAACTAGGTCACTCTTCTGAAATCAAACATTTAATCTCAGTGATAAAACTGATTTCAAGTTTTGGCACAAGGCCATCAATTTCAAAGGAGTAAACTCAATTAAATCGACCCTAGTGTTCAATTGGTACTTATTTTGTCGATGCCAAAAGAATTAAAGGCAAAACTGATTCCAGCAGCATTTGAACTCAGAACTTAAAATCAAAAGAAATGCTGCAAAGAATTTTTCCTAGCACAGTAACAATCCTGCCAGCTCAGCCAGAATATTGCTATTTCAACAACACTGGAATAATATAACGAGGAAAATTATAAACATTAAAATATTATTGGCAGCAATATATAAACAAGTTTGTTTTTGTAGCACTGAAATGTATTATAGTACAAGTAGAAAGATATATTTTTCAACATGTAAATACTGATAGAACAACATATATAGGATAAAATACTTACAGAGAAGAAAAATTATCATCATCTTCATCATGTATTAAAATGAACATTCTTTCAATGTATTATTGGCAGTATTAGTTTGTTACAACATTTTGTGAATTGACTGAAACTCAAAGTTAGTATTTATAGAAATATACTTTCTTCATGGTCATAATAGATTAATATTGACAGGAAAATACATACAAATGATTTATATTTGTACTTACTGGATAATGGTTTTGCATAAAATCTTGTCTTCTCACCAGTGGTGCTTTCACAAACAATTGTTTGCTCAATATTTTGAAGAAGTGTGATGTTTATGATTCTGACATTGTTAGGAAGCACATTTGCTTCAAAGTTTTTACTTTTATTAGTTCCGTTAACGACGTTTCCATCAATTTTCCAGAGTTTAAGCTTTTCCTTTCCAAAAGGACATTCAAAAGTGACTGATTGATTCGCCCTGGGAAATTTTGCACCACCCTCAATTATTCCAAGAGAAACTGAAGGAAATGAAAATATAAAACACATACATATCATTTAATAGCTACCTTGTTATTCAAAGGAGTAATTTTTCTAATGCAAGAACAACAACTTGAAATAAATAAAAATTAAAAGGATTAATTGAAAAATTCCTTTTAAAGTATAATTTAAAATTAAATGTGAATAGATGTACGGAGAATATTTCAGAGAGAATAAGAATCACACCCATGTATCATAGGTAATGCCTAAGGCATCAACTTTCTGTCAATGACTCAAATATTATAATGATATCATCTGCCCAAGAGAAATGTAAAAGAAACATGTCAATCAGAAGCACACACCTACTTTATGATGTGAAATCAGACATTGAAATGTGAAGAGATATTCGGTTCCTGAACTTTATTTAAATAACACAGATGATTACCATTTTGTTTTATTTTCTGTGAAATCTGTATTTGTATTCACATTTAGTTTTAAAATTTAAAAGATTTTATTTAATATATTTAATTGGGCAAAAATTAACAGTGGCGAGAACAATGAAGAAGACAATGAAAATATTGATTTCAAATTTTGGTACAAGGCCAGGAATTTTGGGGGAGGGGATAAGTTGATCCCATTGACCTCAGTGCTCAACTAGTACTTATTTTATTGACCTGGAAAGGATGAAAGGCAAAGTCTCAACCTCAGTGGAATTTGAACTGAGAATGTAAAGCCAGACAAAATGCCACTAAACATCTTGCTCAGTGTGCTAATGAGTCTGCCAGTTCACCACCTTAAAGACAAAGAGAATATTAAAAGGTAGGGAGTGGTATTAAAAAGTTCCCAGATTAGTTTTCTGTATATATATAAAAGGCATGATGTGTGTGTACGTGGATGTAATTTATGCATGTCCACATAGCATGTATGTCGCTCCAATTTTAGGACATTCATCATGACCCTAGCTGTATTTTTGTCAACTTATTTTTTTCAGACGCACCAGCATAGTGGTATAAATAAATTTTCAACCAAAACTATTAACAATTTTCAAGTCAGAGAAATTCACTATTGTTTACAACAGGAGTTAAGTCCCCTTCTAGCTATGAGTAAGTTTTTGTTAAGACTTTTGTTAAGTGTTTTGTTGATATGAGGGCAAACACACACACACACACACGAACATGTAAACGTACAAAAAACATGTATGCAATAGGTGTATGATCGTATGTGTGTGTGTGTTTGTGTATGTAATTTATGCATATCCACAAATTAGCATGCATGTCGCTCCAATTTTAGGAGGACATTCGTCATGATCCTAGCTGTATTTTCGTCAACTTATTTTCCCAGAGGCACCAGCAAATAGTGATAAAAATAAATTTTCAACCAAAAATTTTAGCAACTAAATCCACTATTGTTTACAACAAGAGTTAAGTCCCCTTCTAGCAACGAGTAAGTTTTTGTTAAGACTTTTCTTAAGTGTTTTGTTAATATACAGGCAATACATACACACACGAACATGTATGCATACAAAAAACATGTATGCAATAGGTGTATGTACATAAGTGTGTGTATACACACACACACACACACACATATATATATATATACTTATGTATACTTAAGATTTAGTTGTGATCTGAACGTAACCACTTCTGACACAGAGAATCGGGAGCCCCTTTGGGCATTCTATTTTCCTTGCTTGAAGGGTTCCCAACCCATGGGCAAAAGAAGGGGGTTAGATGATGGGGGTGGTGTTTTTAAAGGGCTGGCATGTGCAGCCTGATCACCTCTGGCGATCAAACTCCCTATCCATGTACTCCCGTCGCAACACTGATTCTGCAGAACTGAGTTGGGTGTGAAAACCAGCTTTAACGTATAAATATAGATACTTTTGAATCAGCAATATTGCGTTCGGTTAAGTTCTACTTAGGGTGAAAAATCAATGAACTGATTCCTTATGGGGTTTTCCACTTAATCAGGATAAAAAAAAAAAATCGATAAACCAATTCCTTATAGGATTTCCCAATAAAATTGGCTACACCCCTTTTTCAACCATAACTTTTACCAAATTTGATGTATTTTATTCAAACTTGATGCCAGCATTACTTAGGACTCATGGGATCTTTGAATGCTTTAAGTTCTCCAAAAACAAACAAAAAAAATCGATGAGTGGAAAAAAAAAAGCAAAACCGATTCCTTATGGGATTTCCCAATCAAGTTGTCTGCAACTCATTTTCAGCCAAAAGTTTACCAATTTCAACGGATTTCGCTCAGATATAACATCGATGTTACTTAGTTTGGTTTGAAATAAAGAACTTGATTAGCTTAATAATCCTAACTTAATCCCGGGCAAAGCTGGGCTACACTGCTAGTGTTAAAAGAAAATAACTTGTTTACTTAAGTTTTAACAACATCGCTTTTGAAATAGTCACCTTTCACAGCAATACACTAACCCCAGCATTCCTGCCACTATTGGAATCTGGCCTGAAAATCATTTTCTGTAAGCAAGTCGAGCACTTTCTGTGATTCACTCTTGATCATGACAACAGAGTTAAAATGGCAACCTTTGAGCTGAATTTTTACCTTGGCAAAGAGATGGCAGTCTGCAGATGCTAAACCTGGCAAATAGGGCAAGTGTGGGAGTGATACCATGTTGTTTTTGGCAAGGAACTCAGATAGGGAGCATTGTCATCATGAGGAATCCACTTCTGTGTGCTCAATAGATCTGGTTGTTTAGCCGAATGTCTTCCCTCAAATGCTTCACAACATCACAGTAAAATTCTCCATTGACTGTCTGGCCTTATGGGATGAATTCTTTATGCACAATACTGGTGATGTTGAAAAAACAATGAGCATGCTCTTGATTGAGCTACAGCTCTGTCATGCCTTCTTTGGTTATGGAGATGAAGGCCTCTTCCATTGGGATGAAAGTTGCTTCATCTCAGGGTTGTGCCCATAGACCCAACTCTTATCACCCGTGATGATCCTTGACATAAAGGCTGGGTCATCAGTGGCCTGCCAATGGAGATCTTGACAGACTTTGACATGATGTTCTTTCTGTTCAGTAGTCAGCAGGCAGGAGACAAACTATGTTAGCAAGTATATATATATATATATATATATATATATATATAAATACATATGTATTTAAAGAATGTAGTTGTGTAAAGATGGAATAATGTGAGATGCTCACCCCTTCACGGGAAGGAGTAAATTAAATACATAAAAATTCAACTACATTGACAGTTACATAAATTTGAAAATGAACACCCAGACAAGTCTGGAACACTCTTTCTGCTGAATTTCCAAATCAGGATCACAGAGGATGGTAACATTCACATGAATCTTTACAAAAGAAGCAGTGACTAGGAATCTATTCATGCATTATGATTCAGCCCAGTCCACCAGAGCCAAAACTGCACACATACAAAATGAAATAACATGCATAAGGGACAGATGCAGTGAAGTAAGTGACAAAGCCATCAGCACGAAGCGGTTCCTCAGGAACTTAGCATGCAATGGCTATCCACCATCCACAGCTAAAAGGCTGCCTCTGTGAATCATGAAAGTGGGTAAACTACACAGAGAAGCCCATAACATCAGATCAGAAAAGTGCTTCCTTAGACTGCCCTACTTTGATGACAGAACATCAGTAGCTATCCAATATGCCATCTGCAGGGAGAGACTTAACATACAGCTGGTACACACCAGTCTATCCCTGAAGAAAGCTCTATCAAGGGAAAATACCAAAGAGAGAACTGTGGGGTGCACACTCACCAACTGCCCCATCAATGACATCAAAACATGTAGTATATGAGGTCGTCTGCAATAAATGTGGGGCACCCTACATAGGGAGCACTACTAGGAAACTACACATTCAAATAAACAAGGAAATGCAGATAGACACTTTGATAAAGAAACACCTCATAAAGTGCTAAACCCAGAATTTCAAAGTTTCCATCAAGGCAACACAACACAACAGGGGTAAAATTGAAACCAGTCATTAATGACAGGAAGAAACTATACGAAGCAGACTAGTTGTTATAGCAACAGCAACCTGCACATGTCACTTCTTCACTCCTTCACTGCCCCACCACACACATACTTCTGAGCAACAAACTTTTTCCAACCACCACTTTTCTGAATTTCTTGAAGAATGGGTCTTCATGCCAAAATATAGAAGTAAAAGGTAAAACTGCAACTTTGATCTTTTCCCTTTTCAATTTGTAGTTTAATTTGTACCTTCTTGCATTGTTCTGGCTTTACACAACCACATTCTTTAAATCATACCTCAAAGTGCTTCACAAACTCTACCTCATTTTAACACACACACATGCACACTCACTCACACACACACACACACACACACACACACACACACACACACATATATATATATATATATATAATATATATACATATATATATATATATCTACATATATATATATTTTTTTTTCATTTCATCTAGTTTCAGCTCACAAGCTGTGGCCATGCTGGAGCACTGCCATTCGGTGTTGCTACATGATTTTACTTCACGAATACTTTTCAGTAATTGACATTTGATGAATGAGAGAGTTTGATGCAGCTGCCCTCATCTGCACCTCCTGCCGTGAAGTTGGTTCATCTGGGACACCTGACAGGAAGAGGTCCAGCTTTATTTTAAAGACATCCGTATCCACCTCATGCAGGTCTCTCTGGTCCTTCGGGAGGATATTGAAGAGCCGTGGACCTCTGAAGCCCAGGCTATTGCGGTATCTTCTCCTACATCTTGAAGGTAAATTTGGAGTCCTTGGCACTATGCAGTGGTGCCCAGTTCTAGTATTTGTGTAACTCTCGATGCCAAAGTTTGGGACAAGTCCTTCTAGGATCTTCCAGATGTATATTATGGCATATCTTTCTTGCCTACGCTCTAAGGAATAGAGTCTTAATCTCTTGAGTCTTCTCCAATAGCTTATATGCTGCATAGAGGCTATCTTTTTTGTTGGATTGCCTCAAGTTCTGTGATTAATTTGACACTGGTTGGTGACCATAGCTGAGAGCAATAGTCAAAGTGGCTTAGGACAAGTGTCCTCAAAGGACCATCATGGTTTCCTGGTCTCTTGTTCTAAAAGCTCTAAGAATCCATCCGGTCAGCCGCCTACATTTCATTGCCAATTTAGCAACATGCACATGAAACGTTCATCATTGCTCATGTAAATACCCAGGTCTCGCACTGATTGTGCCTCTGGGATTGCAATCCCTCCAGGTCCAGTGTATTTATTGGGTATTGCATTTAGTTTTGCATGCTGATAGCATAAAGCTTGAAAGTTTTCAGCATTGAACTGCAAGCTATTCTTTTCAACCCACTTGTATATTTCATCCAGCTCACATTGCAGGTGCATAGTGTCTTCAGGGTTCTGTATTACCTGTGAAACTTTTGTATCATCTGCATAACTTGTGATCGTGGCTCTCTGCGTGGCTAAGGGCATGTCTGAGAGGGCCATTATCAACAGTAGCGGTCTCAAAGCAGTGCCTTGTGGAACACCGCTCACTATTTGCGTGTTATTGGAGGTGGCCCCATTGGCTACTACCACCTGACATCTATCCTTCAGAAAGTCATGAAGCCATTCTCCCAATTTTCCAACTATAGTAGTAAGTAGCTGTTGGAACAGAAAGACGTGTTTCAGCTCGCTCTGACCAGTAAGTGGCTGTTGGAACAGAATACATATGAACCCAACTTTACAATTTTCAACTGAAAACTCAACTGAAAATTCTTCCTTCTCAAAAACGACAAAGCCTTAATTCCAGTGAAAGCTACGTTTTTGTATCGTGAGCACGTATTATGAAAGATATAATACTGTAACGATAATATAATTATTCGTAAGTACACAATATTCCTATTAACAAACACACAATAGTTTACATTATCTCAGAACTATAACATATACCAGTACTACTGTCTCCTACTGTTCAATACACCACAGAAGTTGATATTTTGAATATTTCTATCCTTATTTGCCATTACCTATATTTATTACCTATATTTACTGTTATTATCTATATTCTTGTTGCACAAACAACTTGGTTAAGTGACCAACAACGAATCGAAGACACTGAAAAACAATAGGTAGCTCACAACAACAGTAACAAAAAAAATACACATCTTTAAATATCGCAACTGGTCGTACATTGAAGTGGAAACTTCATTAACTCATGGTTCATTCTCTTTCAAACCAATAACATACATGCCTCAAACTTCAATTTCATTGCTAAAAGAGTTGGCCATCTCTTTAATAACCCTGCTTCATATCTCACTGTGAGAAACCTGTAACCACGTGGATAAACTAGCCCGAAATTTTTTACTCACCACAGCCCATTTAATGTTATTATCTATATTTTTTTGTTGCACAAACAACTTGGTTAAGTGATCAACAACGAATCGAAGACACTGAAAAACAATAAATAGTTCACAACAACAGCAACAGTAACAAAAAAAAACACATCTTTAAATATTGCAACTGGTCATATATTGAAGTGGATACAACTACAACATTCACATCAGCAGCTAAAAGAACTAATAGACCCGTCATTATCATCATCATCATTGTTTCCATCTTCTACTGCTACTTCCCCTTCTTCATCTTCTCTCCCCCTCCTCCTGCTACTACTCTAGTGGCCAAAGCCAAACATTCATTCTACCTCGCCAGTGACCCATCCCAACCACTCTTACTTTCTCCATATCCCACCACCATAGCTCCACTAACAACTCAAGTACCATTGCTACTACTACTACTATCTCAGCCAGTGTACAAAATCAACCACTGCTCCTTCCCCCTCTCCATTCAAGTCAAACAATTCTAAATCTCAAGCTATTCACAATCCACCGCCCACATAAACGATGACGGGTAATGGAAATCCACGGACTGCCAGCTCAGAGAGCAACACTTGCCTGGCCACAGACATCATATTGAAAATCATCTCATCAACACAAAATCAAGATATAAAAAGTGTCTTGTCGAAATATGATATCAAACAGGAAAGTGGAGCAATATACAAAAATATTTTCACCAACTGTAAGTTTACGATGTTAAAGAAAGCAGCAGCTTTCTTGAATGATGGTGTCCAAGTTGAGCTCACAAAACCAAACCTCACCAACTGGATTATAGCAAGGATTGAAAACTTCCTCCCGGAGACTTGCAAAATGTGTGACAAACAGTACTGCATTACATTTGGCCAAAAACCAGCTTTGGCATGCTTCATCTGTGGACAAGGAATACACGAAGCGTGCTACTTAAAAAAGATAAATAACCACATCATTCCAGATATTCTAGGACTACACTGGCTATGCAGTTATTGTTCACCAAGGGCCAAATAACGAATGAACCTAGGACCCTACCACAGACAGGCCGTTCTAAACAGACATTGATTGGCGAAACTGACATGGCAAATAAATCCTGCCACACACAGGCCATCCAAGTGCCTCTTGTAAATAACAAGAATGAAGACAATGACATGCAAACACCTACAAAACAAGAAACAGGAGATCTTGCAGAAAAAGACCAAACTTCCCACGAAAAGAAACAGATCCAGAGCAAACGCTCAAATGAAGGAAGGCCAGTATGTATCCATTACAGGCGCAACAAGTGCAAACATGGTCTTTCAGGTACAGGGTGCATGTACAGTCACCCCAAACCATGCAGACCATATATCAACTTCGGTACTGATCGAAAAAAAGGATGCCAAAATGGCCGAGAATGTGAACTCCTTCACCCAAAGATGTGCCGCAATTCGCTGAGAAAAAAAGAATGTTTTGGTGAGAATTGCAAATTTATGCACCGGAAGGGTACAATTCGCATAAAAACTACTGAACCCACACCACCAGGACCAAGCTCAGCAGGGTATGAAAACCATTTCCCAAAAATGCGGAAACCAGGTCATGGCTCAGCAGGGTATGAAAACCATTTCCCAAAAATGTGGAACACAGGTCATGGCTCAACAGTGAATGAAAATCATGCTACTCAATTGTATACATCAGCTGTAACAAACCCAAACTCGCAGAAATTCGATATAGTAATGAATGAAAGCAGTTTTTTAGGCATAATCTACCAACTACAACAACAGCTGTACTCCATACAGACGACTCAGCAAAACCAGGCAACATTGATACAAAGGCTGACACCTGGACTTACAGGGCACGTACAACAAATACAGACAGCCCAGCAGACCGAATATCCAGTCAGCACAGTCCCAGCAACTACAACAGTCTTGCCAACAATAGGGCAGATGTATCCGGTACAACAAGCATAATAACAGCAAATATCCAGGGTCTTTATCCGAAAACAAAACAGTGTAAAGTCCCTTTCTTGGAAGAATTAGCAACAGAAAACAACTCCAAAATAATTGGAATTACTGAAAGTCATCTCAACGAAAACATCCGCAACAGCGAAATCACAATCAATAGATTCAACATCTTCAGATGTGATAGACAAGGCAGATCCCATGGGGGCGTTATCATGTATATCCATGATACCTATGCATGCATAGAACTTGTCAATGAATCAAATGCCTACTGCAACCTGCTGTGCATAAAAATCATCCAACTTAATACAGTTGTAACAATAATGTACAGACCGCCAAACAGCCCAACATTATCCTTCACTGAGCCACTGACGAAGCTCCAACAAATTCTGGGAAACATGGCAAGTCCAATGCCAGACATTATCCTCCTTGGTGACTTCAACTTCCCTAACATCATCTGGCCACATGGACACATACTAAAACTGGGGACAAAAGCTGAACAAATACAGGCAGCCAAACTGTTGGAAGTCACAGAGAAATTATACCTCAAACAAATGATGACAGAAGCAACAAGAAATAATAATACGATCGACTTGGTTTTCACCAACAACGAGGACACGCTATTTGACCTTCACTCAACCCCAACAATCCTTTCAGACCACAATATTATTGAAATGCATTTACACATTGGTAATGAGCCCAATGCCACAACTCTTAAACAAAAGGACATGCCAAAGCTATGCAGGTATGATTATCACCAGGCAATGGGAAACTATTAACAACCAGTTACAAATCATTGACTGGGATCTCTACCTTACTGGGCCAGATAAACACAAGAAATTCTTAAACAAGATCGAAGAAATATGTGAAAAAAATGTTCCTCTAAAGAAAACCAAGTCCACAAAAAAACCTGTACCACGGGAGCGAAAGATCCTGATGCGCAAAAGGTCAAGACTAAGAAACAAAACATCTAAGCTGACATCAAAACATGAATTACAGAAAGTCCTTGACCAAATATACAGATTAGAAGACAATCTAAAACAACACTATGATGAAGAACGTAACAATGCAGAAAAGAAAGCCATAGAAAACATCAAGAAAAATCCAAAATGTTTCTACAGTTTTGCAAAGAAATACTCGAACACCAAGTCAACAATAGGACCTCTCCAGAGACAAAATGGGGATGTAGTGAATAACCCTATTGAAATGGCAGAAATGTTGGGTCAACAGTATGAAAGTGTCTTCAGTGAGCCATCTAAAACCATGAAGATCCATGACCCAGGAAAATTCTTCAAGGATATCGACCATACTAAACCTACCCTATCCGACATTGATTTCAACCCAGAAGACATAGCAAGAGCAATAGACAAGCTCTCCATGCACTCGGCTGCGGGGCCTGACGGTTTCAATGCCATGATACTTAAAAACTGCAAGGCACAATTGTCGAAACCCCTTTACATGATATGGAGGGAATCTATGGAGAATGGCAAAATACCAAATACATATAAAGAAGCACACATAACTCCAATACATAAAGGGGATAGCAAATCAAAACCAAAGAACTACCGACCATCTCACTGACATCACACATTATCAAGGTCTTCGAAAGAATAGTTCGTGGAAAACTGGTTGAGTTCCTGGAATCCAACAATCTGATGAATTGCAACCAGCATGGATTCAGGTTAGGTAGATCATGCCTTTCCCAACTACTGGCACACCATGACCAAATCCTAGAAAATCTAGAGAATGGATACAACACAGATGTTATCTACCTCGACTTTGCCAAGGCATTTGACAAGGTAGATCATGGCATCCTGGGTCACAAACTTCGAAAGCTAGGAGTAGGAGGAAAAGTTGGTACATGGATAAACGAGTTCCTTACAAATAGAACTCAAACAGTCACTGTGAATGGAACCCATTCAACACCATCACCTGTGACCAGCAGTGTTCCTCAGGGTACAGTACTCGGCCCAATCCTGTTTCTCATCCTCATCTCTGACATAGATGAAGATACAACCAGCAAAGTCTCATCCTTTGCTGATGACACCAGGGTCATGAGACAAATCAAAGACGAGGTGGATACAGAGGCCTTACAAAAGGACCTGACCACCATATATAAATGGCAGGAAACAAACAACATGTTGTTCAATGATAAGAAGTTTGAACTAATTCGCTACGGAACAGATCAAGATCTGAAAAATACAACAAACTACAGAAACCCATCAGGACAACAAATAATGGAAAAACAGTATGTGAAAGATTTAGGCATCCACATGGGAACCAACCTAAAATTCAGAGAACACCTTGACTCAGTCTGTCTTACTGCAAGAAAGTACAGTGGGTGGATCTTGCGCACCTTCAAATCAAGAGATACCTCAACAATGAAAACCCTCTGGAACAGTATGATACTTCCGAGGATTGACTACTGTTCTCAGTTGTGGTCACCAACAACAAAGGGCCAACTATCTAAGATAGAATCGCTCCAAAGAAATTTTACCTCATACTTCTCAGAAACGAGGGACCTGGACTATTGGCAAAGACTCAAAACCTTGAGGATGTACTCAATAGAAAGAAGATTTGAGCGATACCGAATTATATACATTTGGAAAATGATAGAGCAGAAGGTGCCAAACTTTGGTATCAAAACCTACCACTCACTGCGCCACGGAAGACGCTGCCAGCTGCCACCAATCAACAAAAAGGCTGGCCAGGCAGCAAAAACCCTGCGAGAATCAAGTCTGTTGGTTCGAGGAGCACAACTGTTCAACTCCATTCCGGTACATGTCAGAAATCTATCAGGATGCAGTGTGGAATCATTCAAATTGCAACTGGATAGATACTTAAGCACCATTAGAGATGAACCCCATCTCCCAGGATATACACAACGAGCACAAACTGACTCAAACTCGCTCCTACACATGTCAAATTTAAGCAGAGAATACAACCTGGCAACCACACCAGACTCTGAGGGTGGAGTCTTCGACTTGGCCTGAGCATGGACTCAAACCCAAATGAAATGAAATGAAATGCCAAGATCATGCAGTTTGTGACATATTCCATGATCGACTTTATCAAAGGCCTTTGCAAAGTTGAGATATATGACTTCCACATTTGAGTGGTTGGGCAGTTGTTTCAGCACCCAGTCATAGTGTTGTAGGAGCTGAGTTAGGCAGCTTCTTCCTGGTAGGAAACCATGTTGGGTGTCAGGCAGCAAGTTATTTTCTTCAAGGAAAGTGATTAGTGTCCTTCTGACTATTCATTCCATGACCTTGCTGATGTGTGAGGTCAGAGAGATAGGTCTGTAGTTCTTGGCCTCCACTCTGCTACCTGCTTTATGAATAGGGCATATTTTACCCTCCTTCAGTTTTCTTGGAAGTTTGCCAGTTGCAAGGAAGCTCTGAAAGAGGAACTGCAGTGGTCTTGCTAGGAATCGCTTACATACTTTTAGAAGGATTGCTGGGAATCCATTGGGGCCAGTAGCTGAGTTTGGGTTCATTTCATCTATAGCCCTTATTACATCGTCTTCTTTTATATTGATATAATCAATCATCATTGCCTCTGAATTTATATCTGCAGTGGTAAAGAAGTCAGTTGGATTGCTGACTTGAAAGTGCCCTAGGGGTGGAGTGAAAATACTTTTGAATTGCTCATTTAGTATTTCACTTATCCTCATTGGATTTCCTGTGAGTGTACCATCTTTTTCAAGGAGTGGCCCTATCCTGCAGTGCACCGTAGCTGTTTCTTTGGCAAACTTGTAGAAAGCTCTGGGCTTGGATTTTATATTGTCTATAGCCCAGGTTTCTTTGTCAGCTCTTTCTTTTTCATGGGGGAGTTGCAGACATTTTTCAATTTTCAACAGTTTTATTTTCAGGCAGGACTTTTCACTGCTTTCAATTTGTTTGTTTAGGTGATTTGAAACTTTTGTACACCGTCTCAAGAATTTTCCTCTCTCTGGGGATTTTGTTCTTGTGTACAGTGGCCTTTCTCTCTGGGACACATTTGTAGCATATGGTTTGCATTACAGGCATGAATTGTTGAAGTTTCATGTCATTGTCTGGTGAGGAGAGACATTTAGGCCAGTTTTGTTTGAGGATCTCTTTCTCAATTTGTTTCCAGTTTGCCTTATGGAAGTTCAAGCTGGAAAGATTCTGAGAGTTTCTTGTAGGCTGCATGTCCATGCTTCCCTTTGGCCCATACATGGTCAGCTCTACCATGTTGTGATCCGAGAGTAGTGTCAGTGTCACTTTCACATTATGGATGAGATCCATATTATTTGTGAAGCAGAGATCCAGTATGTTACCTACCCTGGTTGGTTGGAGTACTATTTGCTCCATGTACAGAGTGTTGATGAGGTTCAGGAGGGACCTTGCCTGTCCTCGTTCGCATTGTGTCATTCCTGGGAGAGAAAGGCCCTCGGGCCATCTGACATTGGGCAGATTGAAGTCTCCCATAAGAAGTACACTTATGTGTTGTTCAAATGTGACTAGAACTTCTATTTTTGTAAGGCAGTCTTCAAACTTACCTACATGACTTGGAGCATCTGGAGGACGATATGTAGCATATATAACTACACCGAGTGGCCTTATATGTACAATTAGTATGTCACACATTGAATTTGAGTATGACAAAAGGACCTGGAGTGTGAGGTCCTCGCGGATGTACATAGCAACTCCACCATAACTCCTTTCTTTTCTGTTGGTCCATAACACAACATACTGTGGTATGTGTATTTCCACATTTGCTATATCTGATTTCAGGTGTGTTTCCGTAAGTGCTATGCATAAGGCTTGATTGCATGCAACAATGTCTCTCAAGAAAGGGATTTTTGTCCTGTTACTGAGTGTTAGCAGTCCTCTGATGTTCAGTAAGCATGGAGAGGACGGCAAAAACTGCTGGTTCGCCCAATCGACACCCCACCAGAACTTCAGGGGACTCAAAGAGAAGAGCTTTACTGAAGGAAGACAAGAAATGTCTCCCAGGAAAACTTTCAGAAAGGAAGTATGCTCCTCAGATGTTCTGCGCAATGCAGCAGCTGAGCAAGAGTCTTTTTTATGCATGGCGCAAAGAATTGTCCGACAACTAACCTGGCTACACCAAGCACAGAGAAGGAACCCTGCCCACCACTATGCAAGACCACCACAGTCAACAGACACGGGATGGCCTCCCCTAACGCCTGCACAGCCGTCACCCTAATACTTTTACTAAATATTGGGGGCCTGTTGCATCAAAATAGAAACAAAATTTCTTTCCTGAGAGATCTTACTGCATGCAATCAAGCCCTATGCATAGCACTTGTGGAAACTCACCTCAACCCTGATATAGAGGACGCAGAAGTACACATACCAAACTATGCCATACAGCGAACAGACAGAAGGGAAAGGAGCCATGGTGGAGTTGCTGTATACATCCGAGATGACCTCACACCCCAGATCTTAATGACATACTCAAATTCGGTATGTGACACTTTAATTGTATACATAAGACAACATAATATAGTCATATGCAATACATATTGCCCACCGGATGCTCCAAATCACACAGACAAGTTTGAAGATTGCCTCACAAGAATTAAAGAAATCCTCATGAATCTGGAACACCATGTGACCATATTTCTTATGGGTGATTTCAACTTCTCCAACGTCAAATGGCCCGAAGGTCTCATACTCTCAGGAATGAATCATTGCAAGCAAGTACAGGTGGAGTCCCTGCTCAACCTCACCAACGCCTTATTCATGGAGCAAGTTGTACTCAAACCAACTAGGGTGAATAACATTCTGGATCTCTGCTTCATGAACAATATGGACATCATTCATGATGTGAAAGTGACACCGACATTAGTTTTGGATCACAACATAATAGAGCTGTCTATGTTTGGGCCAAAAGTAACCAGAGACATACAGCCTAAAGGAAGCACCCGAAATCTCTCCAATCTGAACTTCCACAAAGCAGATTGGAAATCAATCCAAAAAGAGATCCTCAGAGAGGACTGGCCGCAATGTCTCTCCACACCAGACATTGACATGAAACTAGAATGTTTCATGTCTTCTGTGCAAGCCATATGCCAGAAATATGTCCCAGAGCACAAGGCCAAAACAAATAGGAGCAAGATTCCAAGAGACAGGAAGATCCTCATGAGACGACGGACGAAGGTTGCAAATCGTCTCAACCAACATCCCAAAGTAGCGAAATGTCCTGCCTAAAAACAACACTGATGGAGATCGAAAAAAGGCTGCAACAATCCTATGTGAAGGAGAAAGCAGACAAAGAAGTCTGGGTTATAAAAAACATTAAATCAAACCCAAAGGCCTTCTTTCATTACGCAAAAGAAACAGTCTCAGTGCACTACAAGATAGGACCCCTCCTCCAAAAGGATGGCTCCCTCACAGACAGTCTAACTATGATCAGTGAGATGCTGAATGACCAGTTCAAAAGTGTCTTTACCACCCCGTTGGAACACAGACAAGTGAACGAACCAGTGGACGTCTTTGCCGCCTCACCTATAATCAGCGAGGCGGTTACAATAGAATGTATTGACATTAGCGAAAAAGATGTTCTTCTAGCC
>NW_021832914.1:0-25000 GCF_006345805.1 Octopus sinensis
ACAGTAGAATACATTTATGGTCAAGGTAGTTTGCATTTCAATTATAGAGAAGTGTGTGTGTGTGTGTGTGTGTGTGTGTGTGTGTGGTGTGTGTGTTCTAATTATAACGTTTCAATTTTTTATTTCCATCAAGCATGAGCAACCTTTTGCGAAAGACGGGTCGCATGAGACATGGCTCATCATTAGGTGGGACGCAACGTGAGTAAGTATGTATAGGCATCTCCCACAATATTGTAACATGATTTCGCACAAACGGGAACTGTTATGCACGACTAATAATTTCGGGATACGGTCTAAAATTTCGTTCTTACGAAAACTCGTATAAACTCTTAAAAATTTTAAGAATTTAAAAGCAAGACTTTCTTTTCTTATCGAAAATTCCGCTTCTCGGCATTTTAGCTAAGACCACAGTAGTTAAGAGTTTGAAATACTCTAATCACGGTACTTACATACTCACCTACGTACACACACACACACACACACACACACACACACACACACACACACACACACACACACACACACACACACAGAGGACGCTGACACACACTGCTCTCTAAACTGAAATGCAAATTTTCGAGGCAAAAAATATGTTCCTTTTCGTAAGTTAGCAGTCGCCTCTGCTGGAAATAAAGTAGAACAATGACTGTTCTGAAGACGGTTATTGAGGCAGAAACATGTATCCATAACTCAGTCCTTTTTCTAAAGCAACAGACCTTTTTTTTTTAAAGCATGACAATTTCAGAGGACACTTGATCCTTGTTATTACCGCCAAATCCCACAAGTTTTATAAATAGCACTAATCTTGCTCTCCCTCAGTGCTGTCGCTCTGAGGTAGAAAAAGAAGAGAAGTATTGTATGTTCTATGGAGTGTTGCATTGTGTAGTGGCATGCAGTATGGGTTAGGTTGTAGTACAGTGACTGAGGCGGTGAGCTGGCAGAAACATTAGCGCGCCGGGCGAAATGTTTATCGATATTTCGTCTGCCGTTACGTTCTGAGTTCAAATTCCGCCGAGGTCGACTTTGCCTTTCATCCATTCGGGGTCGATAAATTAAGTACCAGTTACGCACTGGGGTCGATATAATCGACTTAATCCGTTTGTCTGTCCTTGTTTGTCCTCTCTGTGTTTAGCCCCTTGTGGGTAGTAAAGAAATGGGTATTTCGCTCGTTTTCACGTTCTGAGTTCAAATTCCGCCGAGGTCGACTTTACCTTTCATCCATTCGGGGTCGATAAATTAAGTACCAGTTACGCACTGGGGTCGATATAATCGACTTAATCCGTTTGTCTGTCCTCGTTTGTCCTCTCTGTGTTTAGCCCCTTGTGGGTAGTAAAGAAATAGGTATTTCGCTCGTTTTCACGTTCTGAGTTCAAATTCCGTCGGGGTCGACTTTGCCTTTCATCCTTTCGGGGTCGATAAATTAAGTACCAGTTACGCACTGGAGTCGATGTAATCGATTTAATCTCTTTGTCTGTCCTTGTTTGTCCCCTCTAGGTTTAGCCCCTTATGGGCAATAAAGAAATAATAAAGAAATAACAATGACTATGGCATGAGCTGTGTTGTTTCGTTTTATCGTCAATGTGTTGCTGTGAGAGCTAAATGTGTTTGTGTGCATTTATTTACGGTTGCTATATGGTCTGATCTTGATGTGTGTCTGTTGTATAGGTGCGTGCGGGAGGGCGGGGTTGTGTCTGTACTATTTTAATAACAAGACAATTACCAATCGAAACTAGTCGAGCTGTTCTGAGTTTCAAACAGTAGAATAAATCTTGTAGTTTAAGCACAGTGTTTACATAATAAGGCTGAAATTTATCAAACATACGAATGCGAAATTATTCACGTAAGACATCCACGTACGCATGAGCTACCTCGATAATTATATTATTAAATTTTATGATACATATTAGGGCGCCGAGCTGGCAGAAATGTAAGCACGCCGGGCGAAATGCTTATCGGTATTTCGTCTGCCGTTACCTTCTGAGTTCAAATTCCGCCGTGGTCGACTTTGCCTTTTATCATTTCGGGATCGAGAAATTAAGTACCAGTTGCGTAATGGGTCGATCTAATCGACTGGCTCCCTCTCCCAAAATTTCGGGCCTTGTGCCTAGAGTAGAAAATATTATATAATATATATTTGGGTTTGTATATGTATGTATGCATGTAATATGTTTGTACGTACGCACACATGCATGTATGCACGAACGTAAATGTATGTAGCTATGTATGAGTGTGGATAGATAGATAGATATGGGTGGATTCGTGAGAGAGCATGTCTCTGTGCGTGCGCGTGTAGTATATATATATAGAGAGAGATTCATATACATGAACGAATGATTTGTTTTGAAATTTGCTTCTTTTTATTTTGTTTTGTTTCTGTTTTTATTTTGCTTTGTTTGGTTTTGTTTTTTCGGGGTTCTTTTTACGTATGAATCTCGAACAAGAGATGGTTGGGTGAGGAGGCTAAAAAGTTTCCCTTACACTCAAGAATCCCAGCCCCTTTTCCACCCAACACCCTCAGAAAAGAAAAACAAATAAACAAGGAAAGAGACAACTTATACGTAAATACTAAAGAACCTAAATTTGATGAACAGAAGGAATTTTGGTAGAGAAGAGATGAAAACCAAAAGACAGAAGCTTAAGAACAGTGAAGGTGAGTGGTTCGGTGCATGATGTAGACTGTGTCGTACGGTATGTGTGTGGTATGGTATGTGAGAAATATGATATGTGGGAGGTACGGTACGTGAGAGGTATGATACATGAGAGGTACGGTATATGTGAGGTACGGTGTATGGTACGTGCTGTTCAAGGTAAGACTTTAAACTACATCCAGTGGTGAGGTCCTAGTTCGGGAGTTTTGGGATGTTGAGGTGTGCGGAATCACCTCTTAGCCACTATTGTTTTCAGATCTGTTCTGACCCGGAGCAGTAACACCTATCAGGGTTCCCAGCTAAGGGGTTAATTAGCAAGCCAGTTGCGTAGAAGGAGTTCGTTAGCCTGAGTAGGTGGTGGGTGGCAAGCCATTCTAGCGAAAATAAAACTCTGATTCCAAGAATGCGTTGCCTTGCGGCCATACATAGTCTTCGAGAGAAAAACCTGAGGAAAAACCAGGTGTAGGAACCCCTAAGAGAGTTCGATGTTGTCTACTACCTCGTTCTGGCAACTACCTCGGCAACGCTCGTGCCGAACTGTAAGGGCCAGGCTGTAACTTTGGAGCCTTTAATGACGTGAAATTGGTGGAGATACACACGGCTTGAGCAAAAACTTGTACTCCATAGTATGCTGTACAGGTTTGGATCCTATGAAAAGCTCTGTATTGGGGAGACTGATGGATGCAGCAAGTTAAAAGGTGGAACTGCGGGAAACAACGCTACAACTCAAACAGCACCGAGACAGCCCCACAAATGTGGCTTGTGTGGCGGAGACAACCATTCGCAGAGAAAACACGCTTTGTGGACAATAACCTGTTCTTCATAGCATACTGTTCAGAGTTGGCCGTTATTAAAATCCCTATATCGGAGAAGCTGATGAATTCAGCGGTGGATCCGCACGAAACAACACTACAACTCAAATAGCACTGAGACAGACCCACAAGAATGATCTGTATGACAGAGACTACGATCACATATCGGACTGTTCAACCACAGACAGCGCTGTCCGAGGGGTGAAAATACCCATGATCATTAACGACAGACGGAGGCCATATCATGCGGCTGTAGTATGCAGCATGACACTCACAAATTAGAACGTCGTGGTCACAATCATAAGGAAGTGAGTTCGGTTCCCGGACCGGGCTATGTGTTGTGTTCTTGAGCAAGATACTTTATTTCACGTTGCTCGAGTGCATTCAGCCGTAGAAATGAGTTGTGACGTCACTGGTGCAAAGCTTTTGCCTTTCTCTTTCCCATAGATAATATTGGTGGCGTGGGCAGGAGAGGTTGGTGTGCGTGGGCGACAACTTGTCTTCCATAAACAACCTTGTCCGGACTTGTGCCTTGGATGAAAACTTTCTAGGTGCAATCCCAAGTCACTCATGACCAAAAAGGGTCTAAGAGTATGCAGCATGACGCGTGGTATGAGATATAGTGTGTGTGTGGTACTGTATGTTCTATGGAGTGCTGCATGGTGTTATAGTATGCGGTATGGGCCAGGCTGTAGTACAATGACTGTGGTATGAACTGTGTTGTTTCGTTGTGTTGTCTGATGTGTTGCAGTGTGGACCAAATGTGTTTGCATGTATTAATTCACGGTTGCTGTATGTGTGGTCTGAGCTTGAAGTGTGTTTGTTGTATAGGTGCGTGCGGCGGGGGGGTTGTGTCTATGAATGATTGTTGGTGAACGGTGGCGTATGGGAATGAGGGAAGGTAGTTTGGGTAAAAGATGAATGAGAAATTGAGTGGGCCAGGAAGGTGAAGAGTAATGGTGGGTAGAAAGACAGGGAGGGTTGGAAGTTAGACAGTGTGGTGCTGCTGGTGGTGGTGGTGGTGGTGGTGGTGGTGGTGTTGGTGGTGGTGCTGGTGCTGGTGGAGAAGTGAAAGGTGAGTGTCAGAGAAGATAAATGAGAAAGCGGCGACTAAATTGTATGTGTACATACGCAGAGAATATATGTGTGTGTGTGTGTGTATATTTGTGTGTATGTGCGTGTGCTGTGTGTGAGCGCGCGCGTGTGTGTGTGTCTCTCTATGAATGTGTGAAGATATATATATATATATATAATATATATATATATATATATATATATATACATGTATGTATGCATGTATCTATATGCATGTATGTGTGTGCGCGAGTGCACATAAAATAACTTCATAGACAGACACAAATTGATACAGGGAGATAGAAAGAGTGATATATATAAATATATATATATATATATGCGTGTGTGTGTGTATGTATGTATGTATGTATGTATGCACACATGCATACATACAGTCAGATAGATAGATAGATAGATAGATAGATAGATAGATAGATAGATAGATAGATAGATAGATAGATAGATAGATAGATAGATAGATAGATAGATGCATACATACATACATATATATTCATACATTTATATACATACATACAGACAGACACATACATACATACATACATACATACATACATACATACATACATACATACATACATACATACATACATACATACATACATACATACATACATAGAAAACTAACTGAACGAAATCCACAAAAAATTCTGTTAGAATATTGAGGGAATCGAATAAGAGGAAATGTGTAATATCATCTAATTACAGAGATGATGGCGTTGGTGGTTGTAATAGTGGCGGGGGAGGGGACATCGCCGTCGTCGTGTTTGTCGTCGTCGTCGTCGTCGTCTTTGGGAGGGAAAATGGCCGAATGTTGATTAACGCAAAGAAATGCTTAAAGAAGGGGTTGAAAAAGTCTGAAGAAGTAGATTGAAACGTGAAAAAGTGGAAGAAGAATGGAAGTCCATGAACGAAGATTGATGAAACAATGAATAAAGAGTGAAGAGATGAGTGATCGTGTACGAAGAGTTAATGAAATGAATGACAATGGATCATGACTGAAGGAATGAAAACTGGTGAATGAAAATTGAAGAAATGATTGACAGTGTATGATGATTGAAGAAATGTAAGGACTATCAATGAAGATTTATAAAATCAATGACTGAAGGGATGAAAGATAATGAATGGAGACTGAAGAAATAAAAGGCAAATATGAATGAAGATCAAAGAAATTAATGACTGTGAATGAAGACTGATGAAATTAATGAAAATAATGTAAAAAAAAATGAAATGTGGGGAATAATGTTTGAAGTGAACGACGTTGAACAAAAAAATGTAATGAGCGACGTTGAATAATGAATAAAAAATGGAGATCAGTGAATGATAAATGAGATGAAAGACAGTGAATGACGAAAATAAATTCGAATGAAAATGTATTCGGCAAAAATAGAAAACACATAAAACGATGAATGATAATATTTTTTTCTATTATAGGGGGCTACATTATTTACATTATTTACAATTGATGGATATTTGTCCTCCTCTTGTTTGTTAACACAATGTTTCGGTTGATATACCCTCCAGCCTTCATCAGGTGTCTTGGGGGAAATTTCGAACCTGAGTTCTCATTCCTAAGGTACTTTTCGATGTTGTTATTACTAACCCAAGATTCCGAGTTCGATTCCAGGCAGTGACCTGAATAATAATAGTAATACTACTACTACTACTACTACTACTACTAATATAATAATAATAATAATAATAATAATAATAATAATAATAATAATAATAATAATAATAGAGTTTGGTTTAATGGCTTACCAATGTATACTATGAGTTTCTTTGCCCTAGGAGTCGGGAAGACACTCGGCAAGAAATGGAAGCAAATTTGAAAGAAGAAAAAAAAAGTAATAATAATAATAATAATAATAATAATAATAATAATAATAATAATAATATAATAATAATATAATAATAGTAATAATAATAATAATAATAATATAATAATAATAATAATAATAATAATAATAATAATAATAATAATAATAAATGCCTGCTGATGCAGTACCAGGCAGTGGCTCTCATGGCTTCTGATCTTAACTGATTGGAAGTGTTATCATGTACATTGTTTTGTCTTGGTATAAAAGATGGGCTACAGCAAATATTCTGCTCATACCACAGATTTGCTTGTCAGTTGTTTGACCTTAACCAGTTGAGCATGCCCCTTAGTGGCTGACGATATGTGCATCTCTGATCACGAGCAGAAGTAGTGGGGGAGCATCATAGCCACGTGTTGAGAGGGATTCTTTGGGGTTTGAATAACTCACCTCTGGAAACATGGGTGGTTCTTTCAACATCCTTAAACAACCCTTATTCAGGGACCGTTTGAGCGGGATGGGCTACTCAACCTGAAGAAAATTCTAACTAGGCCCCACCTGCAAGGTCATGTGCTGTTTATCTTGATATGAGATCACCATGTCGCGCACATATGGTTGTGATGCATGTGCCTGGTGTACCCTTATCAGACGGGTAGTCATGATGGGTATATTGGGCTTCGTATATTTTACCCCACTGTCACTTTTATGGCATGAACTGCTCTCTTACTCAATAATAATAATAATAATAATAATAATAATAATAACAAAACAACAACAACAACAACAACAACAACAACAAAACAATAACAACATCGAAAAATACCTTAGGAATGAGAACTCAGGTTCGAAATTTCCCCAAGACACCTGATGAAGGCTGGAGGGTATATCGATTCTGGTGGTGGGAGTAAAAGACTGGATTTGGTCTCAGAACATAAAGCGTCAGAGGATATACTGCAACGCTGAAACGATTCTCCTTGCTAGCAGTCTTAACGAATCTAAATAATGGTACTTTATTTTGTAACTCCGAGAAGATAAAGGCAAAGTTTTCCTCGACGGGATTTGAACTCAGAACGTAGAGTGCTCAAAGAAATGTCGCTATGCATTTCATCTGAAGCGGTAACCATTCAACAAACGCGCTGCCTTAAAAGGGATTATAAAAACGGCTTCTAGTTTTGGCACAAAGCCTACAATGTTTGGGGGCGGGTTTCGGGGGTCAGTCGATTATATCGACTTCTGTGTTCAACTGCTACTTGCTAAAAGGATGGAAGGTGAAGTCGACCTCAACGGGGTTTGAACTCAGAACGTGAAGTGAACGAAGAAATGCCACTAAGCAGTTTGTTCGACGCGCTAATGGTTCTGCCAGATCCACCGCCTTGGCGGTGTAGGTGGTGGGTGGAAGCTGCAGAAATCTAATAATGGAAGGGTCGGAACGATAACGAAGTAATAAATGAAAGATACGGAATGAATTTGAAATGAAGAAGAAAAGGAAAGAAAATGGAGGATTAATAGAATGGCGGTGAGAGGGAGGAAGAGGAAGGGAGGGAGGAAGAATAGTTGATGCCGGAAAGGAGAAGTAATAGAATGAAAAACATAATGAAAGAAGGATGGAAATGAATGAAACTGTGGGGAAAAAATATATAAAGATTTGAAGAAGAAAATTTTTGAAAATATTCTGAAATGGATAAAAGAAACGGAAATGATGGTAGTGGTGGTGGTGATGGTGGTGATGGTGGCAGTGGTGGTGGAGGTGGTGGTAGTGGCAGTGATGGTGGTGATAGTGATGATGGTGATGGTGGCAGCGGCGGTAACCATCACTACCACTATCACCATTAACAACAACATGGTGGCAGTGGTGGTGGAGACGGCAGTGGTTGTGGTGATGATGGTAATGGTGGTATTGGTGGTGGTAGTGATGATGGTGATGGTGATGGTTATGGTGTTCATGGTAATAGTGGTAGTGATGGCGGTGATGGTCGTGATGGTCGTGGTGGTGGTGATGGCAGTGGTGGTGGTGGTGGCGGTTGTGGTGGTTGTTGTGGTCGTGGTCGTGGTGATTGTGGTGGTGACTGTGGAGGTGATTGTGGTGGTGATTGTGGTGGTGATGGTAGTGGTGGTGGTGGTGGCGTTGGTGGTGGTGATGGTGGTGGTGGTGGTTGTCGTCGTCGTCGTAATGTTGGTGACCATCGCCACTAACACCATCTCCTCCACTACGATAGTAGCCACCAACACAGCCACCACCGTCAACACAACCAACACCAAAACAACTACTACAACCACAACCGCTACCACCGCAACCACCATCATCAATACAACCACCAGCACCACCACCAACACAACCATCACCACCACCACTACCACTACACCATAGCCAACACAACCACCACCAACACAACCACAACTACCACAACCGCCGCCACCGCAACCACCATCATAAATACAACTGCCAACACCACCACCAACAGCAACACCAACACCATCATAACCACCACCACTACCACCACTACAACCAGCAACTCCACCAACACTTCAACCTAACACAGTAACTACCAGCACACTACTACAACATTACCACACCACAATGATCACCACCACCACCACTACCGATACAGCAACCACTAACAACACGTCACCTTTACAAATAAACTACTACCAAAACAACTACCATCATCAGTGACAACCACCACAACCTGCACGATGCTAACATTCTACCAACACACCACCATAAGCACTACCACCTCAACCAACACACTACTACAACATCAACCACCACCCCGTACTAAAAAAATCACCAGAGTACTATGATCCCTACAAACACACTTCCTCAACGCCAGCACCTCCACCGATACCACCACCACCACCACTAAAATCGCCAACAGCGCCATCGCTGCCACCATCATCACCACGGCAATAACCAACAGCACCATCACCACCACCACCACCACCACTACTATAACCAACAGTACCATCACCGCCACCACCACCACTACAATCGCCAACAGCGCCATCGCCACCACCACCACCAATAAAATATCGCCAATAGCACCACCACTGCCACCGCCACCACTACCAATCGCCAACAGCGCCATCGCTACCACTGCCACCACCACCACCACCACCACCACTACCACTACCACTACCACCAAAACCATCAACAACCACCACAGCCGCTGCCATTACCACAAACACCACATCCATCACAACAGCCGTCAGCATCACCCACCCTCCACTAACCACCACCACAACCACCATATCCATCACAACCACCACCACCACCATCGTATCATAGACGCTGACAGCCAAATTCTTCAATCTTTTGTTTTTCTTTTTATCTAATCTTTCCAGTTTTTTTTATCTCGTAATTTCTTTTGGTGTACATAGTAGTAGTAGTAGTAGTAGTAGTAGTAGTAGTAGTAGTGGTGGTGGTGGTGGTGGTGGTGGTGGTGGTGGTGGTGGTAGTAGTAGTAGTAGTAATAGTAGTAGTAGTAGTAGTAGTAGTTGTTGTTGTTGTTGTTGTGTTGTTGTTGTTGTTGTTGTTGTTGCTGCTGCTGTTGTTATTGTCTTCCTAGTGTGTCAAGTCGATTTAGATTGAATTAAATTTCAATAAAAAAAATATCCTCATGAAAACGAAATCATCGTCATCATCGTCATCATCATCATCATCATCGTCACCGCCATCATCATCATCATCGTCATCATCGTCATCATCATTTATCATCATCACTAATATCATAATCATTACTCTCATCATCATCGTCGTCGTCGTCGTCGTCACCGTCATCCTTGTCATCATCATCATCATCACCACCTTCCCTTCTATCATCATCATCATCATCATTACCACCCATCATCATCATTATCATCATTCTTATCACTATCATCATCATCATCATCACCACCTTCCCATCTATCATCATCACCATCATCACCATCATCATCACCATTATCATCACCATCATCATCATCATTCTTATCATCTTACCATCATCATCATCAATATCACTGTCGCTATCATCCATCTCCTCCTCCTCATCCCCCTCCTCTTCCTCCTCCTCCTCCTTACCATCTTCATCTGTGTACGTCTGGTGGTAGGTGGGAGTGCGATGGAACAGGAAGCCATATTTTTTTTTCTTATGTTAGCAGCCATAATTATTATTTTATATTTGCAGCAATTTTGGGTTCTTTTTTTTTTGCTGATCTTACATTATTAGCTGCTGTGCTGTTGAAGGATCTGCCGATATTGCTATTCCTGCGGCTGCTGCTGCTGCTGCTTCTGCTGCTTCTTCTGCTGCTGTTACTGTTGATGTTTTTGTTGCTGTTGTTGCTACACTTGTAACTGTCGTAACATGTTGCTGTCATTGTTGTTGTTGCTGCTGTTGTTGATGTTATTGCTGATAGTGTTGTAGTTATAGTTGTTGCTGCTGTTGTTGTTGTTGTTGTTGTTGTTGTTGTTGTTGTTACTTTTGTTGTTATTGTTGTTGTTGTTACTTTTGTTGTTGTTGTTGTTATTTAACACCAGGCCAAACATTATAGTCCTGATCCTTCTCTAATCAAATCCAATCCAATCCAATCGTAGTAATCTCTCTTTACTCTTTTACTCTCTTTTACTTGTTTCAGTCATTTGGCTGCGGCCATGCTGGAGCACCGCCTTTTAGTAAAGCAAATCGACCCCAGGACTTATTTTTTTGTAAGCCTAGTACTTATGTTATCGGTCTCTTTTGCCGAACCGCTAAGTTACGGAGACGTAAACACATCAGCATCGGTTGTCAAGCGATGCTGGGGAGACAAACAGACACACAAACACAAACTCACAAACACGAACACACACACACACACGCACGCACACACACACACACACACACACACAACACACACACATATATATATATATATATATATAATTTATGTGAAATAGAAAGATGAATAATCTTGTTGTAGATTAATCAAAAGTAACGATACCTTAGTAGCAAAAATCACAGCAGTAAACAGCACGGTTGGAGGTACAACCATCTGGCGTTGCAAACGTGCGTTGGTGCGGATAATTGAATTAAAACATTATTGGTGAATTGAAGAAATGGAGCTGAACGCAGATTGAACAGAAATCGTTTTATTAAACGATTTCTGTTCAATCTGCGTTCAGCTCCATTTCTTCAATTCACCAATAATGTTATATATATATATATAATATATTATATATATATATATACATATATACGACGGGCTTCTTTCAGTTACCGTCTACCAAATTCACTCACAAGGCTTTGGTCGGCCCGAGGCTATAGTAGAAGACACTTGCCCAAGGTGCCATGCAGCGCGACGGAACCCGGAACCATGTGGTTCGTAAGCAAGCTACTTACCACACAGCCACTCCTACGCCATTTTTTTTTACCGCAGTCGTAAATAAGGAAGATTATGCTTAAAGACAATGTGGCGTGATTTGATAAAGATGAGGTTGCTCCTTTTTCGGTCGCGTTATGTATATATCGTGGTTACTGTATAACCGCAAGTCAACTGTGACTACAAGTTCCAATTCTCGTTACGTTGCGGTGGCTTGTGTATTTCAGTGACACTTGGAGCTATACAGAGGTCTAGAAAATAAAAGCAAAAGAAACAGAAGCATTGATGACAATTCAAAACCAACAAGACCTGGGAGAGGAAGGCTTTTCCTCAGCGAAATATGAGGGGGTGCAGCAAAATCTCGAAATGAAATAGGATCAGCTTGGAGAAAAGCAGAAAAGAAAACTCAAAGTCGTGAATGGTGGAGAAAAGTTATTGGTGGCCTAAGCGAGCAATGGTTTTAAGTAAGTTGTAATGCTGCTGAATTATGACCACAAGCATTACAGTAATGATCATCTCTTTTCTCTTCAGACATAAGTATGTAGGGTTATCTCATCCAGTATTTCCTTCGATCTTTAAGACAATGGGGTACAATATGAGGGAGATTTGACTGTGGGGGGTGAATATGTATGTGAGCATAAGAGAGACAGAAAAAAAAATAAGCACTAACAAAGACGCGGGGAAAACATGAAACAAATGGGAAAATTCCGCTCATCGGCTCCCTATCTATGGATCACGGCGGTTTCAACACCTTAAAACAGGTCTTATAAGCCTTTAGAAATTGTTGTTGTGTTTAATACAAGGGAGGCGAGACACAAAGCATATGGAAAGCATGTAACTGGGGCAAATAAAAGAAAAACAATAGCCTTTTACGACCAAGATAAACAAAAATGTACTCAAGGCAGCTTTGCATATAAACAGTGTTAGGTAAATGAGAAATAGTAGAACTAAAAATTCAACAGCAGAGGAAATAGCGGTGAGATACGGGAACATGTATGTTGTCCAAGGGAACTGTAGTCGAAAGAAAAAAAGAGGAAAAAAACAGGCTGGAGCGGATATAGGAAATGTTGTGAAAGAATTACATTCTGGGAACAGAAGACGAAAGAGTGATATATACAAAGTAAGAGTCATGGGGACTTTACCGCTATAGCCGTGATGGACTTAGTTATGTAGCCTTAGACATTTATCATATGTTTAGGTCCATCATGTAGATGGAATATAAACTGTACGGTATAGATGAGGATTATAAAGTAGCTGTATTTTAAGTAAGGAAAAACTCTACTGAGAAATATGCATGCTTTTTTTGTTTTGTTTTGATTGTTTTTTTCAATTGGTGCTCAAGTGTATGTGTAGACAATTTGGAAAGAGAAAAGAATGAAGTATTCTTAGATGGAGATGGAATATTTGAGTGGCGAAGAAGAAGAAGAAGAAGAAGAACAAAACAACAACAACAACAACAACAACAAGTAGAAGAAGAAGAAGAACAACAACAACAACAACAACAACAACAACGACAACAGCAACAACAACGACGACGATGACGATGATGATGATGATAAAGAACATCAGGGAAAAGACGTAGAAGGAAAAGAAAGAGAAGAAAAATTAGAAAAGGGAGGGAAAAGGAGGACGGGAAGGAGAAAGAGGAGAGAAGGGGACAAAAGAGACGGAGGGAAAAAAAAGGAGAGGTGGAGGAAGAAAGAGAAGCAGAGAGAAAAAGAAAGCTGGAGAGGAGTAGAAGGAGCGGCAGGGGAGAAGTCTGAAGAGAAGACTTGGGGGGGGGGAGAACTAGGAGAAATAAGAGGAAAGAGATAGAGAAGTCGAATAGGGAAGTAATGGAAGAGGCGGAGGAGAGGAGTAGAAGAGGAAGGTATGTGGGAGGTGGCTAACGTTCTAGATTTGTAACGGGGGAGCGGGGTAGGAAAATATCATTTTCTAGAAATGTTTTTAAAAAAGATAGGGACTTGATGGGTGTGATTTTTGATATGTTGGTTTTAACTGACCGAAAATCTGTTTAAAAGGCTTGTAAGACTTAAAGTTATGTACTGAAGGGTCAAGGCAGAACACACCCAGTTTTGCTAAACGAAACAGGCGTCAACTTATTCATATAAATACACTATATGTAGACATACGTGCATGCATATATTAATATATATATATATATATATATATATATATATATATATATATATATATATATATATATATATATATATGTAAATATATATACTACACAAACATGTATGCATAAACACACACAGATGTATATGAATACACCCACGAACTACAGAAATAAGCGTATATTTATTATATACACCCATGCATATGCAGACAGGTTTAAGTTAATACATATATTATATTATCACGTATGCATAATGTGTGTGTGTGCATGTGTGTGTAGAAACTCACAGCCACTGCATGCATGCAGATATTACATATATATATATATATATATATATATATAATATTATATATATATATATATATATATATATATATAGATATAGATATAGATGTAGATATAGATATAGACAATATATATATATATATATTTATATATACATATAGATATAGATATAGACATATAATATATATATATATATATATATATATAATATATATATATAGCACGCACATATACACACATACATATATTCATACATGCATATACACATATACATACACAACCGTTGATATATATATATATATATATATAATGACATTTAATTAGAAGATATATTGCAATCATAAATATGCTTGAAATATATCTAACACTCGAACCAGTAAACATCATATGCACAGAAATTATGTTCCATTTGTCTTCATACGAGGGGGTACCCAAAAGAAACTGGAATTTTGCAATATCATATTAGTCATTAAGTTTTACATGTTTACACTTTCGTCGCCTTCAAAGTATTCTTCATTTGAACCAACGCATTGGTCTATACGCGTTTTCTACTGTTCGAAGCAGTGCTGGAACTCTTGCGAAGTGGTACCTTTTAACACTTGCGTCGTCTTTTTTTCTTCACCTCTTCCTCGTCTGGAAATTCCGTAGCACCAGCTTTCGTCACCAGTGATGACCTTCGAAAAAAGGTCCGGATCAACTTCCAACTGTTTTTTTCAGCTCGCGACTGAAGCATTCCGTGAGCAGGCGAAGGACAAATTTTGCTGCAACTCATTTTATTCACAATTCCTCGCTCAAAATTCGTTGACAGGAGCTTCAGGACACGCAGTCATACCAAGAAGTTCGTCAATTGTTCATTGACGTTCCTCCAAGATTATAACTCTGTTTGTGTGTGTTGTGCATAACTGAATTATCTTATAAATCTAAGTTTTTACGTATTTATATCTACCTATCTACGCACACACTCATACACACACACACACGCTCACACACACATATATATGGAGTGGCTGTGTGGTAAGTAGTTTGCTTACCAACCACATGGTTCCGGGTGCAGTCCCACTGTATGGCATCTTGGCAAGTGTCTTCTACTATAGCTTCGGGCCGACAAAGCCTTGTGAGTGGATTTGGTAGACGGAAAACTGAAAGAAGCCCGTATCGTCGTATGTATGTATATATATATGTATGGTGTGTGTGTATGTGTGTGTGTTGTGTGTGTGTGTGTGTGTGTGTTGTGTTGTGTGTGTGTGTGTGTGTGTGTGTGTTGTGTGTGTGTCGTGTGTCTGTGTGTCTGTGTTTGTCCCCCAACATCGCTTAACAACCGATGCTGGTGTGTTTACGTCCCCGTAACTTAGCGGTTCGGCAAAAGAGACCGATAGAATAAGTACTAGGCTTATAAAGAATAAAGTCCTGGGGTCAATTTGCTTGACTAAAGGCGGTGCTCCAGCATGGCCACAGTCAAATGACTGAAACAAGTAAACGAGTAAAGAGTATCTATCAGGTCGTCCCATAAGTTCTGTCCGATTTTACTTCTTTTTTAAATTGAATGAAATTTAATTGTATTTTAGAATGTCTAATGGAATTTTAAATTATTTTTCTGCATTCGTGTACATTTAAACTAATTAAATATTATTTTACAGAATAATATAATTGAAATTTCTTTGATTAAAACCTTTCTAACATGGAAGTATCCAAAGAGCATTTAAGGCATATAATACTTTATGAGTACAAAAAAGGAAACTCTGCAGCAGAAGCGACTCGAAACATACACTCAGTTTATGGGGAAGAATGCTTGAATGAAGGAACTTGCAGAAGATGGTTTTCAAAATGCAGAAGTGGAGATTTCAGCCTTGAAGATGAAGATCGAACAGGACTCTTATTTCTAGCAATGCTGGCGGTGACTAGTACCCTTAGGCACATTAGTGGCGTCTATACTTGTGCCTTTGGGTTAATAATTTATATATTCTGTATGTAAGTGTGTGTGTATATACATATATCTATATATATATATATATATATATATAACAAGATAATCTCAATTTGTATATATATATATATATATATATATATATATATATATTATATATATATATATATATATACACATATATATACATATATATTATATATATATATATATATATATATATATATACATATATATATATATACATATATATATACATAATATATATACATATATATGTGTGTGTATATACACACACACTCACCCGCACCACACACACGCTCACACACACACCCACACATACGCACACACTCTCACACGATACGCATAAAGATGTATTTGTTTTGTATGTGTGTAATCTTGTGCATGACAACTTGTAATTTGCATTAGCTTTCAAATTTTCTCAGCTCTCACGCGAATCCTTAAGACTATTTCAAGAAAAATGATTTAATGCTTGGAACTATGTTCTTAGCTCGGCACAACACACTTAAGGGGTCACTGCTGTATCCCCTCCATCACGACCACTACCATAACCAAATCTTGCAGGTTTTATTTAAGCTATTCTCTTGTGAAATGTTACTTAATAGACTTCACTTTTGGCTGTTTAACCAGATATTACATACCATTAGGTAGTTTTCCTTGAATATATATACGCGCGTATATGCATGCATATATGTATGAATACATGTATGTATGTATATAGATAGATAGATAGATAGATAGATAGATAGATAGATAGATAGATAGATAGATAGATAGATAGATAGATAGGCAGGCAGGTAGGCAGACAGACAGATAGACAGATAGGCAGGCAAGCAGGCAGGCAGGCAGTCAGGCAGACAGACAGACGACAGACAGACAGACAGATTTCTTTATTGGCCACGCAGGGCTGAACACAGAAGAGACAAATACAAAGTAGAGCTTTTCTTTTTGGAAAGAAGAGAAGGAAAAAGGGATCGGATTCCGATGAAAAGGGATCGTGAAAAAAAGTGGGGACGATCAATAGGGATAGATAGATAGATAGATAGATAGATAGATAGATAGATAGATAGATAGATAGATGACAAAAATCTGGCACTCCGTCGGCTACGAGGGTTCTAGTTGATGAATGGAACAGGCTGCTCGTGAAATTAACGTGCAAGTGGCTGAGCACTCCATAGAAACGTGTACCCTTAACGTAGTTTTCAGGGAGATTTAGCATGACACAGTGTGTGACAAGGCTGTCCCTTTGAAGTACAGGTACATTTTTGCCAGCTAAGATAGACAGATAGATACGTTTCTTTATTAGCCACACAGGGCTGAACACAGACGGGACAAATTACAAAGTGGGGTAGGTTTTCGATCAAAAGGGATCGTAAAAAGGAAAGAAGAAAAAGAAAGAAAAAAGCGATCAATATGGATCGTGTATCACAGAAATGTCATGGTGTAAAGTGTAAAGGGGGAAGCAGATAAGGTTTATCCGTGGAAAGAAAAGCCTACGGAAAAGACCACGGTAACCTCGCTCAATAATGTCACATGTTAACACATTTATTTGCAAGTAACTCTCTAGATAGATAGATAGATAGATAGATAGATAGATAGATAGATAGATAGATAGATAGATAGATAGATAGATAGATAGATAGATAGATAGATAGATAGATAGATAGATGGATGGATAGATACATACATACACACATGCATAATACATACATACATACATACATACATACATACATACATACATACATACATACATACATACATATAACCTGACATAATTTGGGATAGAGAAGCCAAACTGTACCGTTGTGGAAATGAGCATGAAAGTTAAAGATTGGCGAAAAAGAAAATACCTATGCTGAACTATTGAGGAATCTACAGCTGCTATATCCAGATTACAAGTTCAGGTTTATACCTGTAATTATTGGGATATAACCCTGGGATATGTAACACACCGTCTAAATACCAATCTTGAGAAATTAGGCTTCTCAAAACCAGAAAGGAGAAAGCTGATTCGAAGACTACGGAACCAAGACATCACTGGAACTGTAAATATCTGTAAAACTTTCCAGAAGTTTATCATTTAAGTGTTTATGCGCATGTCTAGACATGCAACTATAAGCATGAGAATACACAGATGAAAGAAAACAGAAATCTGCACACGCACTGACTTCAAATACTGCACATGTACATACTTATTTCTTTATTGCCCACAAGGGGCTAAACATAGAGAGGACAAACAAGGATAGACAAACGGATTGAGTCGATTACATCGACCCCAGTGCGTAACTGGTACTTAATCGTTAGCACGCCGGGTGAAATGCTTAGCAGTATTTCGTCTGCCGCTGCGTTCTGAGTTCAAATTCCGCCGAGGTCGACTTTGTCTTTCACCTTTTCGGGGCCGATCAAATAAGTACCTATTTCTTTACTGCCCACAAGGAGCTAAACACAGAGAGGACAAACAAGGACAGACAAATGGATTAAGTCGATTACATCGACCCCAGTGCGTAACTGGTACTTAATTTATCGACCCCGAAATGATGAAGGGCAAAGTCGACCTCGGCGGAATTTGAACTCACAACGTAACGGCAGACGAAATACCGCAAAGCATTTCGCCCGGCGTGCTAACGTTTCTGCCAGCTCGCCGCCTTCCTGCACATATACATACATGCAAAAATACCCTATTGATGTTGTTAAAATTCCAGTGAAATGGCCTTGGATCTAGGTTAGAAACTGACACTTTCTCTAATGGCAAGAATACTGGTTATATCCTTTAAAGAATTATTTTATGATGTGCAAATGGATACCATGAGTTTATTTTCAGATATACTTATTAGGGGGGGGTTTTTTGTATTATCTGAAATAGAATACCTGCATATCAATTAATCCCCAAAAACTGAATTATTATTGACTTTTATTAGATACTTTGTATATTTCTAGATAATATATAAATATATGATAGAGAAGACCCCAAGGTACGATAAGCATATGCATGTAATGCTGAAGGGTTGTACATAACTGATTTCGAAATTCGTTTTCTCAAATTATTTAAATATATATATATATATACAAATATATATATACAAAATTTAGACGATTGATCACAAAAAGTGGACAGCCTGTATACTAGAAATAGACGTCAAAATCGCCATTTTCCACGGAGAATGTGTTCTCAAGAAGAAATTCAGCAAAAAGCCAAAGCGTAAAAATAAGCAAGACAAATGAAAATATAGGCAATAAAAAGCGATTACATATGTACTAATTAGTTTCACTTGTTAATAATTTACGTATATGAATACATAAACATCTGCAAGATCATCAGCATAGTCTGTCGTATATGAAACACAATTTCTAGAACTAGATACAGTTCTAGTTCTAGAAATTGAACAAGAAATTGAACTAAATATATATATAGATATGTGTGTAATATATATGTAAATATACATATATACATACATATACATATACATATATATACATATGCCTTTCTTTCTTTCTATCGGGTCTCTTTCTCCCTTTGCTTCCATCTCTTCCTCAGCGTTTTCCTCTGCCCTTCGCTACCTGTTTTCCCTTTCCCTCCCTCTCCCTCTATCTATCTAACTTCTTATTTCAATCTCTATTATCTATCTCTCTTTCTCTCTCACTCTCTCTCCTCCCCTTTTTCGGCACCACTTCACCATCCCATTTCACCCTTTCCTATTCGTTCTTGACTGTTGACCTGCTCAGTCACGCTCCTCTTGGGCTCCCGTCTTAGCATTTACCGCAAGCCCTGATTTCGTCTTATTTTTACACCTTTCATTCAAACTTTCTTTCTATTTCTTCCATCCTTCTCCCTTTCTTCCAATCTTTCCATCTCTCTTCTTTCGCTTTCAAGTCCTATAGGACATCATTTTCCATTAGCGTTTCTTCACACATGTCATGTCTTAATACCGCCTCATAGCTGTATGATCTTTATTTGTACTTTCATTCTTTTACTCTTTTTTCTTTTACTTGTTCCAGATATTTGACTGCAGGCATGCTGGAGCACCATCTTAAAGGTTTTTTCTTTGTAAACCTAGTACTTATTCTACCGCTAAGGTATGGGGACATAGACACATCAACATCGGTTGTCAAGCGATGGTGGGGGGACAAACTCAGACACAAAGCCGCACACACATAAATACATACATACATATGCTGAGACCCCCTTCGGTCATGACTGACCATGGGATTGCACCTAGAAAGTTACCCTCCCAGGTACAAGTCCGGGCAGGTTGTTTATGGAAGACCATATGGAGTCGCCCATGCATACCGGCCTATCCCTCTCCACACCACCAGTGGTATCCAAGGGAAAGGCAAAGGGGCCGATACAGCTTGGCACCTGTAACGTCGCAACTCATTTCTACATATATATATATATATATTTGTGTGTGTGTGTATATATATATATATGTATGTATGTATGTATGTATGTATGTATGTATGTATGTATGTATTTATGTATGTACGTATGTATGTATATACGATGGACTTCTTTCAGTTTCCATATATCAAATCCACTCACAAGCTTTTGGTCGGCTCGAGGCTAAAGTAGAAGACACTTGCCCAAGGTGCCACGTAGTGGGAAGCAAGCTTCTTAATGCACAGCCACACCTGTGTATTTTTACAAGTGTCAAACTACTTGTGTCGCTTGTTTGTTTGCGTCACTGTCCTTTACACTCGCTCAATTATTCTCAGCAGCGTTTTGCTGTTGGAGCAGCTATATCCGCCAACTAGGGGCTACAATGGATGAGATGATTCGTCTCCCTTCCGCGACTCTATCGCTTCTGAGAGTTAACCTCAGGCGCTTGAAGTGACCAACAACAACAACAACACTAACACCTCCACTATCACTTCCTACACCAATTTCTATCAAACAACTCCAACGTCACCACCAACACTGCCGCTATCGCCACCTCCACTACCACACCATTACCACCAGCAAAACCACCAACACCACCGCGACCACTATCACTTCCACCGTCATCATAATCCCCGCCAACACCAACACCACCACTACAACCAGTAAAACCATCAATACCACCACGACCATCAATACCACCACAACCGCCATCACTTCCACCAACATCATCAATACCAACAATACCATTGCCACAAGTATCGCCACCACAAACAACCAACGCCACCAACACCACCATCACGCCATCACTGCCACCAACACCACCACTATCACTACCACTAGCGCCACCAACAACAACAACCAACACCACCAACGCCGCCACCACCACCATCACCAACAACAATGCTACCATCCCATCACACAACTACGTCACCACACTACCACTTGCCTACCATCACCACACCACTACAAGTCCACCACCACTTGACCATAACACACCATGATAACACCACATCTCCACGCTCAATTACAACGCCACCGCAGCACTATAGAACGCCACAACTCTACGCCGCCATCTTTACAATCTATATTCATTGCTAAACAGCGTGTACTTTAATACAGACGATCTCGTATGCATGGATATAAGATATTGATTCACATTTTGGTAGCATTTAACAAAGAATCTTTTGGCCTGCTCCTATCTACTACGCATGATTCTCTCTTTGTCTCTTACTTGCTCTATCTCTTTCTCGTTGTTTTCTCTCTCTCTCTCTCTCTCTCTCTCTCTCTCTCTCTCTCTCTTTCGCTCTTTCTGGCTCTCGCTCTCTCACTCTTTCTCCATCTCTCGTTCTCTCTTTCTCTATCTACATACCGATCTATCTATCTATCTATCTATCTATCTATCTATCTATCTATCTATCTATCTATCTATCTATTTATCTCAATTTAGCTCTCGTTTTCTCTCTCTTCCCGCCAACATTTATACGTATAGAGAGAGAGTGGAAGAAATAAAGTTGGAATTAGAAAGAAAATAACTTCATTTCTTTTATTCTTTCTCCTCCCCTCTCTCTTTATCTATCCATCTTTCTATCTATCTATCTATCTATCTATCTATCTATCTATTTATCTATCTATCTATCTCTATTTTTCTCACTTACTCTCTATTTATCTTGCTGTCGCTCTTCTCATCCTCTCTCTCCACCCTTCTATCTGCATCACTCCCATATTTCCTTTTCTCTTTCTTCGTGATTCCAGCTCCGTTTCGTTCTGTTTTTTTTGGCGGGGGAGGGGGTTGCTCCCTTTTTTTCTCTATCTAGATATCTAATATATGTATATATGTATGTATGCATGTATGTATGTATGTATGTGTGTATTTTTATGTATGTATATGTGCATGCATATGGATGGATGCATGCATACATATATGTATGTAATTGTGTCACAATTTCTTCCCGTCTCAGCATTTTTCTCATCTCGGAAGTCTAGCTGTTCCTCATTCTCTTTATCATCATCATCATCATCATCATCATCATCATCATCATCATCATCATCATTACCATCATCTTTCACTCTCTCCAACAGCTCTCTTCTCTGTTGATTCCCTTCTACATCAGGCTATTTCCAGTGGCGACACCACCTTGTAAAATGCTCCTCGTGCCAAAACAGAAACTGAAGAGTGAACCCAGAACGCAATGATAAAGACCCTATCTCACTCAGCATCCCTGTTCATGTTACAACAATTCTGTCAAACGACCATTTTGCTTTGATATCATGTTTATCGAGCTTAAAACCATGAAAGGCAAAGTAAACCTCGGCGGGAATTGAACCCAGGCACCTGGAACAAACCTTCTACTCGCTTTCCGTCCGCATCACTCGTGGATTTCGACCCCAGCTCGTAATCACATTAGGGCTTTCATTAGAGTTTTTATGGCTAAAGTCTTGGACCAGCTACACAGTTTCTTCTTAGTTACCTTCTCGAATCATACCGACTCATAAGGGCCAGTTTCCCGGTTTCCATGGCGTAAATATTCCCCACCTGGAAGGAACACCGGTCCATCACAGGATTACTCATTTTTGCCAGCTGGGTGGACTGGAGCAGCATGAAATTAAGTGTTTTGCTCAAGAACACAACGCGTTGCTCAGTCCAGGAATCGAAATCACAATCTTATGATCATGCGTCCAACACCTTAACCACTAAGCCACGCACCTCCACAAACTACACGATCTGCCAAACAACGTGAAGGTTATTGAAGGTATTGCTCCAGCGCCCGGAGTTTCCGTCTGTCAAATCCAATCACAGAGCTTTGGTCGACCCGTGGCTATAATAGAAGCCTCCTGCTCAAGGTGCCACGCAGTGGGACTGAACTCGGAACCATGTGATTGGGAAGCAAGCTTCTTACCATACAGCCACGATTAAGATGTGCTGTGTACTGTAGAAGGATAACCAATTTATTGCACATAAGTTTTAACGATAAAATCTTATACGGAGCCCCAAGGGTCATGTGGATCCTGGTTCAGATTTTACTGTAACCAATTTTACTGTAATCAAATTTTTTCTTGTATTGCTTGGGGGAAAGAAGGAGCTAAGAGAATGGGTTGCTGAAAACTCGTTTAACTTTTTATACTTCTAGGAAGAATGGGAGGCAAGGTAGGAAAGGGGAGAGACAGAGGGAAAGAGAGAGAGAGACGGAAGGAAGAAGAAAGAGACAGAGAATGAAATGGGTCTTACTGCTTGATTTGGACCCAGGGCTGTAGCTATGGGTAAAGGGCGCCCAGGGCAAGCATCAAAAATGCCCCCACCACAACCCAAAAATTTTTTAAAGGCTTAATTAGAAAATGATCATGACTAAAATTGCGCTTACCTCAAAGTGGCGCCCAGGGTATATGCCCAGCTTGCCCCCACTCTAGCTACGTCCCTGTTTGTATCGTTGCAACTCTGAAAGGATAAAAGGCAACGTTAGTCATCGCGGGATTTCATCTCAGAGCAAAGAAAGAAGAAGAAAAAAAACGAATAACAAATAAAAAATGAAACAGTGAGGCCCCGAGACCTTCTGATCAACACTTTAACGATCAGTCCAGTTCGCCGCCTACGTGTATTGAAAAAACTATGAATGTTAAAACTGATCATTAATTGTATCGATCTCATCAGTGTAGGCGGATCAATCCTTGTAATAAATATATATATAGATCCTCCCGCCCTGAACATATGACAGAAGCAGTTCTCTCCAACAATGTTTCCTCTTCTCTTCTCTTTTCTCTCCTCCTCTTTCTCTCAGTCCCCTTCCGTTCCGCTTAATCCTTACGTCACACACATGCGCATATTTATATATTATATATATTATATATATATATATATTATATATATTTATGTATGTATGTATATTATATATTATATATATATGTATATATATATATATATATATATATATGTATGTATATGAATATATATATGTATATATATATATATATATATATATATATATATATATATATATACATATATATGTATGTATGTATGTATGTGTGTATTTACATATAAATACACATATATATTTATATTTATGTATATATGTGTGTATGTATATAGTGAGAGTGAGGAAGAGAGAGATGGTGAGACAGACAGACAGACAGACAGGCAGACAGGCTGGCAAACAGAGATGTTTTGGTGTATATGTATATATGCCACCTTCAATTCTGGTTACGGTACATAGCCACTATATTTATGGCTTTCTACAATCTATGATATATATATATATATATATATATGTATGTATGTATGTATGTATGATATATATATATACATATATGATATATATATAATATATCCTACATACATACATACATGCATATATATATATATATATCTACTATATATATATATATATATATATATATATATATATATATTATATATATATATATATATATATCATATACATTGTAGACATACATCTATATATTTACAGAAATCTATAATGGAGATTATGTATATTATATATATATATATATATATATATACATTATAGACATACATCTGCGTATTATATATAAATCTATAATCGAGATG
>NW_021832914.1:27500-29480 GCF_006345805.1 Octopus sinensis
CAGATGCACAGTGCGCATGCGTTTTGTTTAGGTTTACTATCTTCTATTGTATAAAAAGTGATCATATGTGCATTGCCTAGTTGTGTTATCACCAGTATGTTGTGTATATTTGTAAGTCCTGTGGTTTGGGTTACATCATTATCTCTATGTTTTTTAATCATACCCAAGGCTCCTATTATTATAGAGATTTGTTTCAGTTTTCAGTAGTCTGTTTATCGCTATTTTCACATCTTTATATCTTGATAATTCCGCGCCCCCACCCTCATTTCTTTAAGAGATCTATTATTGCCTGTTGGGACTGATACTACGACTGAGGACATTTCCTTTCTTGGTGGTCCTTTAGAACAATGTCTGGTTAATTAGCATTGATCCCCGGGGTCTGTGTGGATTAGAATGTCTCAGAGTATGACCACTTTGTCATTCTTTCAAACTTATTCTCGTTTATGTTTTTACAATTCCTTTTCAGTTGATATTTCATGATGTTGACATCATTTCCTATGTATGAAAGCCTTCAATTCTTTCTCTGACCGTTAGAAGCAATTGTTTCTTCTCAATCGCCACATATTCTATCTTATCACCTGAACTAGAGTAGTGATACCTGTTACCTTGAGATTTTGTTTTTGCTTTGTTTAAATATGATTATAAGGAATCATATTCTTCTCTAATCTTTTAGTTTCTTGTTTTTCTTTTTTTTTTTCGTTTGTGTGTCTGTTGTGCACTGCCTAGTTCACTGATTCCTAATATTTGTAAGCCTGTGGCTGAACCAGTTTTCCTATCTCAGTTTCTTTATCGAACAATATATTAGGATTCTTAAATTTATTTGCCTCTTCTCAAGGTTTCCTTGGCGCATTTTTCATGCCCAAATGTCTTGCCAATTTATTTAACTCTGTGTACTGTCTGTTGTAGTGTTTCTAGCTGTGTATTATCGGCAGCGCACATTATCAGGTTATCCGTAGTATTTATATTCAATTCTATTCTAGTTTATCATTTTAGTTAAAGAAACTTTCACCACGCAGAAAAGCGAAAAGAAGACTTAGTTTTTATAATTCTCTCTTTCACCTCTAACTGCAGAATTGTTTGCCATTGACTCACGTGTTTTATGTTTTATCATTGAAGCTACCTTACTTATGACTAATATTTTACAAATTCCACGTGCGGTAAGCCCTATTAAAAGCCGTCTATTAAGCAATCTATGCCATTCTCGGATTCTTCTTTCTCTCTCTCAAGTCATTACTTCCAGCAGTTATTCGATGTTCTAGAAATAGCAACCAAACTGCATTCAAACCATACAATATAGTCTTCAGAAAACTACAAGTCTACATCGGTTAATTTTCTCCAAGACATCCCATGTCTAAAGTAAAGGATAAAATTGGATAACACATTGGATAACATTGGATAACATTGTCCTCGATATATAATGCCTGAAAATTTTCAGGATGATCATAGCTGAAACCGCCTATGGTCATAGGCCTACTTGATCAAGGCTGGCCTGGATCCAAGTAACAAAAATAACAACAAATAAGATCTCAATTTGCTTACACACGCTCTCACAAAAACCAATCAGCTAATCTAGAAATGAACCAAACAGCTAACCAACCACCCAGCAGGACAGCCATGTATTGTTGGTACCAAAGACTGTCGGTAGACGGCGGTGTTTGAGAGAGACTTAATTACGTTTATCCATCATTTTTGTTTGTACTCAACTGTCTGTTTGTTGTGTTGCGATGCTTTGACAGTTTGTTTGAATTTTAGCTTCTTTTCTGGAGCCACAACTCTGTATTTGCTGGTGTAACTGAAAACGACCTTTTCATGGCGGGGAAGTAGAGTGGTTGTAGAGCGAACAGCAAGATGAGGAACGTTAAGAGAGAGAGGGAGAGAGAGACAAAGGGAGAGAAGGGAAGGAGAGTGAGATATGGGGGGAGGGCATTGATTTCGTGTCTATGCTCTATAGCTATCCATATAGATAGACAGATAGATAGA
>NW_021832915.1:0-15000 GCF_006345805.1 Octopus sinensis
CGATCTATTGCATTTCAATCTGTTTTAGGGTTAGGGTTAGAGTTAGGATTAGTTAGGGTTAGGGGTGCCACAATAGAGCCTACAACGGCTAAAATTTAATTTTTCACGCAATAATAAGTTGATTATCCCCCAAAACGGGAAAACCTATAATATTTCTTTCCTCTTAATGAGGATAACAGTTCAAATCCCACTCCCGCTGGGTGGGTGGGGGACACAACAATAAAGCCTACAACGGCTTTAATAAGCTCAATATTTCAACAGGGATCTTTTCGGTTTGAACGGCAGTTTTTTCCAGATTATGACCCTAGTATCGATCTATTGCATTTCAATCTGTTTTAGGGGGAAGGGTATCTTTTTTTCTTCAGAAATGTAAATAAAACCAAACTGTTTCTTAAACGAGGGACATATTCATACGGCACAGAATGCTTTTTAACTCAATAGACATCATTGATTGGTTGAAATTGCAGAAACTGAAGAAAAAGAACACCAAATATCTTACAAACCATAGAATTTTCTCAAGAAAGCCAAGAGAAAAAGATGTTTTATAAACACATTCTACCAGTATACGAAGTTTAAAAGTGTTTAGTTACAAAGAAATTATTTTAAAAACTGCCGTTCAAACCGAAAAGATCCACGTAATGGAAATCGAAAGTGCCATGTAGAGATCGTGAGCGCAACATCTCCCACCTCTACTTACACATGCACACTTGTACGCCGTACGCCGTACGCCTTTCACGTTAAGTGGAGAGTATTGCTCAAGGGTGCAATGTATCATCACTCCGTCCGGGAATCGAAATTGGGATCTTTTCGGTTTGAACGGCAGTTTTTAACATAATTTCTAGGTAACTAAAAAGTTTTAAACTTCGCATACTGGTAGAATGTGTTCATAAAACATCTTTTTCTCTTGGCTTTATTGAGAAAATCCTATAGTTTGTTAGATATTTGTTGTTTTTTTTCTTCAATTTCTGCAATTTCAACCAATCAATGACGTCTATTGAGGTAAAAAAAACATTCTGAGCCGTATGAATATGTCCCTCGTTTAAGAAACAGTTTGGGTTTATTTACATTTCTGAAGAACCCTAACCCTAACCCTAACTAACCATAACCCTAAAACAGATTGAAATGCAATAGATCGATACTAGGGTCATAATTATGGGTGACAATTTCATATGACACCGCTTGAAAAAACTGCCGTTCAAACCGAAAAGATCCTCGTTAACTGTTGAAATATTGAGCTTATTAAAGCCGTTGTAGGCTTTATTGTTGTTCCCCCCACTCACCCACCCACCCACCGAGCGGGGGTGGGATTTGAACTGTTATCCTCATTAAAAGGAAAGAAATATTATAGGTTTTCCCGTTTTAGGGGATAATCAACTTATTATTGTGTGAAAAATTAAATTTTAGCCGTTGTAGGCTCTATTGGTGAAGTTGAATGGGCTAATCACCCGTGCAATGGATTTTTAAATTGATTACGAAAACACTGATAGTTGACAAATCTTGTCGTATTAATTTATTACACTGTGTAACAAGATTTTGGTCCTTGAGAAGCAACTGTCATTTCCCATTCCCTGTTTGCTTGTCCCTAGAAAATATCAAAAATGGCTAATATTTCCTTCAAACTTTACTTTTTTTTACATTTATTCAAAGCCCAAAGAATCCCTCTCAACTGATAGCTGTGTTGCTTCCCCACTATTCCTGCTCGTCATCAGAGATGCTCATATTGTCAGCCACTAAGGAACAGGTTCACGCAGTCATAGTCAAGCAAGTGACAAGCAAATCTGTGATATTGAGCAGAATATTTGATATAATGATATTTCTGCTTCAGCAACTCAGTGCTGAATCAGAAATGTAATGGAAAATAGGTCAGTTTCAAAACACAGACGTCCAGATGACAAAAGCAAAGTGTGAAGGGAATAGTAGTCGTTTCCTTTGATTTCTAGATAGAAACAAATAGGAAATAACACTTACTGACCAAAGGCCAAAAGATAAATAAATAAAATAAATAAAATTAAAATTTTGTTACGCAGGCGCAGGAGTGGCTGTGTTGTAAGTAGCTTGCTTACCAACTACATGGTTCCAGGTTCAGTCCCACTGCGTGGCACCTTGGGCAAATGTCTATAGCCTCGGGCTGACCAAAGCCTTGTGAGTGGATTTGGTAGACGGAAACTGAAAGAAGCCCATCGTATATATGTATATGTATATATATGTGTTTGTGTGTCTGTGTTTGTCCCCACCCCCACAACATCGCTTGACAACCGGTGCTGGCGTGTTTACGTCCCCGTAACTTAGCGGTTCGGCAAAAGAGACCGATAGAATAAGTACTAGGCTTACAAAGAATAAGTCGTGGGGTCGATTTGCTCGACTAAAGGCGGTGCTCCAGCATGACCGCAATCAAATGACTGAAACAAGTAAAAGAGTAAAAGAGAGTAAAGAGAGTGTTATTTAAGTTAATTTAATATTTGCTTAAGTTTCCAACTTACAAAGGGTCGTCCAAGAATTTGGACCTGGAGATCTCCATTTCCAGCAACTTCGAGGGCCACCTCCCACTGGTGTCGGGCGTCAACGAAGAGCCCTCGACTACAACAAGACGACCAAAGTTTTTTTTCCAAGGTCTGGGGTCTCCAGCCCCTAAGCCCTAGACCATCATCTAATCACCCTTACCCGTCTTGTTGCTTAACAACAACAACAATTTGACAAAGGTGACCGTCCCTGGTTCTGAAAAGTCAGTATTCCGGTAAAGCTTTGGAATCAACGGTTCCGGAAAATCGAATTTTTACCTGTAAATTTTTTTTTTTTTTGCGATGGATTCACCTTACTCTTTTACTTGTTTCAGTCAGTTGACTGCGGCCATGCTGGAGCACCGCCTTTAGTCGAGCAAATCGACCCCGGACTTATTCTTTGTAAGCCCAGTACTTATTCTATCGTTCTCTTTTTCCGAACCGCTAAGTGACGGGGACGTAAACACACCAGCATCGGTTGTCAAGCAATGCTAGGGACAAACACAGACACACAAACATATACCACAACACTTATATATATATACTATACAACGACAGGCTTCTTTCAGTTTCCGTCTACCAAATCCACTCACAAGCATTGGTCGGCCCGGGGCTATAGTAGAAGACACTTGCCCGAGATGCCACGCAGTGGGACTGAACCCGAACCATGTGGTTGGTTAGCAAGCTACTTACCACACAGCCACTCCTGCGCCTATATATATACATATATACGACAGGCTTCTTTCAGTTTCCGTCTACCAAATCCACTCACAAGGCATTGGTCGGCCCGGGGCTATAGTAGAAGACACTTGCCCAAGATGCCACGCAGTGGGACTGAACCCGGAACCATGTGGTTGGTTAGCAAGCTACTTACCACACAGCGTCTCTTTATTACAAGTAACTTACCTCTAGATATAGTTTCAGAAGAGACGCACCCTCATATTATTTTCAGTTAGCAGTCTTGCACGAAATGTTTTCGGTTACAAACATTGCGGAGAACACCTTATTCATTGACAGCAACGATCATCATCATTATAATGGCAGTTTCTTCGTGTCGGAAGATCATGAGGAGGGCCAACACGCCCTTCAGTGGTTATGTAAACAGATCCCTGATACACCTTGGATTTTTTTACCTGTCAGTGCTTAGTAGTTTTAAAGTGTGAGTCAGTGCACGCATTTCGACCTCATTCTTTAGACTTGGAGTTCTGTACAGAGGGGCTCACCTGGCCAAGACGTCTACGCTGACCACCAATTTGAAGGCTTTCCATTTGAGGGGCCGTCCTCAAGGCGAATTGCTTAACAAGGCCCGAGAGTTCAGCCTACCCGGGATACGTATACACACACATATACATACATACACATACATACACATACATACATACATACATACATACATACATACATATATGCATACACACATACATGTATATACACATATATCCATACATACTTGCATGCATACATACATATATGCATGCATGCATACATACATGCGTACTTATGTATGTGTGTTTGTATGTGTGTATATATATATATATATATATATATATATATATATATATAATACTTATATACACACACATACATATATGCATACACACATACATATATATATACACATATATCCATACATACATGCATGCATACATACATACATATATGCATGCATACATACGTACGTATGTGTGTGTGTTTGTATGTGTGTGTGTATACACACATATATATACATACATACACATACATATATGCATACACACACATACATATATATATATACATATATATCCATACATACATGCATACATACATACATACGTACGTACGTATGTGTGTGTGTGTATGTGTGTGTGTATGTGTGTGTGTGTGTATGTGTATGTGTGTCTTTGTGGTTGTGTTTGTCCCTGATTACCGCTTGACAACTAATGTCAATTTCTTCGACCAAACCCGTCAAGGTGTTGCTCCAGCATTGCCGCATTCCAGTGACCGAAGCAAGTAAAAGATAAAAGGGCCAAAGAGTCTGTCCGCTCAGTCTGATCCCACTCATGAACATCTGACCACAGTGGCTCAACCGGTCAAGACGTCTGCGGTGACCACCAAGCTGAAAGCTTTCCATTGGAAAGGCCTTCTCCTCCTACGTGTATTGCTTTACAGGCCTGGGGAGCTCCACCTACCCGAGATTCGAAACAATAAATGAATGGGAAAAGCAAAAAGGGGTCCGCATATTTGTTTCAGAAACAAGGATTGCTTTCAGATGCTCGTGATTTATGTAACAATGTCACGGAACTGCGCAAAATATGTTACATAAGTTTATGGGTAGGCACCCCATTCTCAAAATCCCTGATGTAGGGGGCACCTTTGTTGGGTCGTCAAAATCCAGTTGCTTGTAATTTATGCAACAATGTCACGGAACCGCACAATATCTGTTGCGTAAGTTTAAGGGTAGGCACCCCGATCTCAAAACTCCTGATGTAGGGGCCACCCTTGTTGGGTCGTCAAAACCGTGGTCTGGCCGAGGGGGGTAGTGGTAATGGTGGTGATGGCTGTTGTTGTTCTTGTTGTTGTTAAGCAACAAGACGGGTAAGGGTGATTAGGTGATGGTCTAGGGCTTAGGGGCGGGAGACCCCAGGCCTTGGAAAAAAAAAAACGTTGGTCGTCTTGTTGTAGTCGAGGGCTCTTCCTTGACGCCCGACACCACTGGGAGGTGTCCCTCGAAGTCGCTGGAAATGGAGATCTCCAGGTCCAAATTCTTGGACGGCTGGTGGTGATGGCGGTGGTGGTGGTGGTGGTGGTGGTGGCCATGGTGGAAGTTATGATGGTGATGGTGTTTATGTAGGTGTTGCATGTATTTCGTTTCCCTTTTTCTTTCACTTCTTTCTTTCCTTTTTCGTCTTTCTTTTTCTTTTCCTTTTTCTTCTTTCTGGTGTCTCGTTTTTCCTTGAAATGTCAGACTCGGGTGTTTGCCCGCCATTGCACTCTGCTGGCTCTACTCTAATTAAAGCCGTTATTATGAGATTACGGAGAGTGGTGTAACTGCTGCTGCTGTTGTTGTTATTGTTGATGATGGTCATGTTGATGATGATGATGATGTTATGTCCTCCTCTCTCCCCCTCTCTTCTCTCCATATATATATATATATATATAATATATATATATATATATATTTATATCTATATATATAATATATATGTATATTATATATACAAGATTAATCAGCCGAAATACTACGATGATCCGGTTTCTTGACTGAAGACTGAGGGGTTCGAATGTCCTGTCCATGTTTATTGTATCGTCTTCTATGAGTTTTTACGTTCTTGTCCATGTTGTATTTTTTCTACATACCTTAATATACATATATATATATAATATACATATATATATTATATATTATACAATAATATCCATATATATATTATATATATACATATATATATATATATAAGATATATATTATATATATATATATATATATATATATATATATATATATATATAATATATATATATATACACACACATATATATATATATATATATATATATATACTATTTATTTCGTGATTTATGTTGCAGACAAGCGTTTTACTTTCTTTCTTCCTTTCTTTCCTTCCTTCCTTCTTTCTTTCTTTCTTTCTTTTTATTTTTTGTGGGGTACGTGTGTCCACACTTCCCAGTTTAGTTGTTTATTTTTGAGTTTTGTCCTTCGTCTCCTCTGTGTGTGTGGTTCCGGCTTCAGTCTCACTGCGTGGTACCTTGGGCAGGTGTCTTCTACAATAGCCTCGGGCCGACCAAAACCTTGTGAGTGGATTTGGTAGACGGAAACTGAAAGAAGCCCGCTGTGTGTAGTATATATATATATATATATATATATATGTATGTATGTGTATATGTTTGTGTGTTTGTGTTTGTCCCCCAACATCGCTTAACAACCCATGGTGGTGTGTTTACGTCCCCGCAACGTAGCGTTTCTGCAAAAGGGACTGATAGAATATGTACTAGACTTACAAAGAATAAGTCCTGGGGTTGATTTGCTCGACTAAAAGCGGTGCTCCAGCATGGACACAGTTAAATGACTGAAACAAGTAAAAGAGTATTACACACAAAAATACCTATTTCTTTACTACCCACGAGGGGTTAAACACAGAAGGGACAAACAAGGACAGACAAAGGGATTAAGTCGATTATATCGACCGCAGTGCGTTACAGGTACTTAATTTATCGCCCCCGAAAGGATGAAAGGCAAAGTCGACTTCGGCGGAATTTGAACTCAGAACGTAACGGCAGACGAAATACCTATTTCTTTACTACCCACAAGGAGCTAAACACAGAAGGGACAAACAAGGACAGACAAAATGATTAAGTCGATTATATCGACCCAGTGCGTAACTGGTACTTATTTAATCGACCCCGAAAGGATGAAAGGCAAAGTCGACCTCAGCAGAATTTGAACTCAGAAGGTAACGGCAGACGAAATACCTATTTCTTTACTATCCACAAGGGGCTAAACATAGAAGGGACAAACAAGGACAGACAAAGGGATTAAGTAGATTACATCGACCCCAGTGCGTAACTGGTACTTAATTTATCGACCCCGAAAGGATGAAAGGCAAAGTCGACCTCGGCGGAATTTGAACTCAGAACGTAACGGCAGACGAAATACCGCAAAGCATTTCGCTCGGCGTGCTAACGATTCTGCCAGCTCGCCGCCGTTGACACACACAAATACCGACACGCATCTTTATTCCATTCTGTCATAAACAAGTTCTCTCTCTCTCTCTCTCTCTCTCTCTCTCTCTCTCCTCCTTCACTCGCACACACACACACACACACACAACATACACGTGCGCGTGAGCTCACAAACACTCACAAATATATACACACGTCTTTATACCCGCTCTCTCTCTCTCTCTCTCTGTCATACATAAGCTCTCTTTCTTTCTCTCTCCGCCTTTATCATCATCTCCCTCTCTCTCTTTCTCTCTCTCTCACACACTCACACAGAAATACACACACACACGTATATACACACACATCTTTACACCTTCTCTCCCTTTCTCTCTCTCTCTTTCTCCACCTTTATCACAATCTCTCTCACACACACACAAACACACACACATGCACACACACGCACGAACGCACGCACACACACACAAATAAACGCACACATATACACACACGCACGAACGCACGCACACACACACATATATACACACACATCTTCACACCCTCTCTTTCTCCACCTTTATCACAATCTCTCTCTCTCTCTGTCTCACTTACACACACATACACACACGCACACACATACACACGCACACACACACACACACATACATACATACACACACACACACACACACACACACACACACACACACACACACGTGTTCCTCTCTCTCCAGCCAGATGGTAGCCTATCCAGTTTTTATCTGTCAACATATTTCTCAAGTCGAGTGCTTTACTATAAACCAACCGATGAAACAGACTTTATCAGATTGCCGATCTTATAACATCCTGTCTCCCAGTTTATCTTGCTACACTTTTCCTTTCCCATTTGTTTTGTTTTTTAAAACCAATGGCCCCGATTTGTTGCTGCTACCGTCTTCCCAACTAAACAATTTGCTCTCCCTCAACCTGTGCCCGCTTGCGCTATTTTCCTATTGACCGACCTACAATCCACTCTGCCCCAAACATTCTGCCTTCTCACTCACTTTTGCTCTCTTTCATTGACTGTGTGGTAAGAGGCTTGCATCCCAACCACATGGCTCCGGGTTCAGCCCCACCGCGTGGCCACTCACTTTCGCTCTCTTTCACTGACTGTGTTGTAAGAGGCTTGCCTCCCAACCACATGGTTCCGGGTTCAGCCCCACCGCGTGGCCACTCAATTTCGCACTCTCTTTCACTGGCTGTGTGCTAAGAGGCTTGCCTCTCAACCACATGGCTCCGGGTTCAGCCCCACTGCATGACATCTTGGACAAGTGTCTTCTACGATAGCCTCGGACCGATCAAAGCTTTATGATTGGATTTGGTTGAAGGAAACTGAAAGAAGCCTGTCGTGTGTGTATGTGTGTGTGTGTATCTATATATAATAATTCAGTTTTGGGGATTAATAGATATGTAGGTATTCTATTTCAATTGCAGCGTGGAAGGTGTTTATAAGCCATTTAAGAAACACACAAAAGCCGTTCGATTCACTTCAACATTTAAGTTTAATTTGTCAAAATTAAATGTTGAAGTGAATCTAATGGCTTTTCTGTGTTTCTTAAATGGCTTACAAACACCTTCCACGCTGCAATTGTTTTCGTTTCAGCACACGATCTCAGATCAAATCACTTGCTATGCAAGTACATCTCCGTATTCTATTTCAGATTATGCAAAAAATACCATAATGAGAATAACTCGTGGTATCTATATACACATCAAGAAATAATACTTTAAGGATAAAACCAGTACACCAGCAGGGTATAAAATATACTTCCTTAATTAACTTCTACTTAAGTTAAAATTATCATTATGAAGGAACTACACGTGTTTCAGTATTGGAAGATTATAATACATATATATATATAAAACAAAAAAGAGTGAAAAAAACTATAGAAGGCTTGTGTTATATGGTTAAAGAATATATTCAAGTCGTTATGTTAGAAAAATGTTATAAAATTTTGCGTACAGTAACATAGTTTTTGGAGAAATAACCGGTTTCGTATTTCCTTTTCAAATTTCTCAAATTTCTTGACCTATATCGTCTCATGTCTTCTCTATGTTGTGAAATATGGAGTTCCAGACAGGGGAAAGTAATCAGGGATTTTTTTCGATATAAGGGAGATAATCAAACATGTTGGGAATGACTAATTAAACATGATTTAGTTTAGAAGGAATAGAATGTTACAAGTGGTTAGGTTTTGCTTGATATTTTTCAATGAGGTGAGTTTCCTTTTTTAAAAATGTTAGAAATGGTTAAGTTTTGGTTTCTAGTTTTCAATGAAGAAGGTTTCCTTGTTTAATCTAACTTGTGTTGATGTTCCAATGGCACATTGATAGAATAGAAATATTATAAATTGTGGTAGTAGTTGCTTTGCGCATTTCTCAATATGTTCACTAAAGGGTATCATTCTGCATTCTGGGAATGCAATCTGTTGTCGATGCAGAGTGCATCTGCGTCTGAGCGGTAATCCAGTGGACCCTATGTAGTTTTGGTGGCAGCCCGAGAATCATATGACATAAATCAAGTTTTCTGAAGCACAAGTAAAGTCAGATTTGATTTTGAAATTTTGTCCCGCTTTGAAAAGGAATTCTGATCCTTCTAGAAATTTTGGGCATTTTGCGCAATTTGGTCTACCACATTTTTTAAACTTTTGCATCCGTTATTTCAGAAAATAATTTTGCCTTTGTATCTTTTAGTGATTTCGGTTGTTTGTAGCTTTTAATGATTTTATGTATGTGTAAAATTTCCTTTAATTTGGTGTCCTTATGTAGCACTGGTAAATTCTGGGTGATGATGGTGAAGGCTTCTTTGTTTCTGGGGTTGTATGTGGATATGTACGGCAGTATTTTCGGGGAAGGTTTGTTGCTGTGTTGAACTTTTCTAAAGGTTTCTATGCCGATTTGTGTTGCACGTCTGATTCGATCCTCTGTGAGTTAAACTGGGTAGTGTATGTCAATTAGGGTGTTTTTGAGTTCTTGTTGTCTAAAGTTTCTGGTATTTTGTTATGTCACTCTTGTGCATATCCTTCTTGCAAGGTTGAAGAGGATGTTTGTTTTGGTGTGTCTTGGGTGGCATGAATCAAAAAGTAGATATTGTTTGGCGTCTTTGGTTTTGTAAAATATGTCCGTTTCTATTTTTAGGCTTATTTTTTAAATTAGTATATCTAAGAATGGAAGCTCCTTTTGGTTGTACTCCATTGTGAACTGTATGTTTGGGTTGACGCTGTTCAATAGGCTTTTGAATTTTAGGAGTTTATCTGTATTTTCATTCCATAGTATAAAACAGTCGTTTAGGAATCTTTTTCAATTCTCTTTTATGTATTGAGAAAGAGGGTTTCCAAAGGTAGATAAAGATCCCTGGTATATTATTACCTCCAGGTAGCCCATTGTTAGGTTCGCAATGACTGGTGCTGCCCTAGTACCCATAGCAGTTCCGGATTTTTGACGGCAAAACGTATTGTCAAACATGAAGTGGTTATTTTGTAAGATGAATTCAACCCATTTAGTAATGAATTCTTTACTGATCCTTTTTGGTATTTCTTCCGGAAATTGGTCCAGCCAGAACTGAATTGCCTCTAGTCCATAATTTATATACCAGTACACCTCATAATTATGGACTAGAGTCAATTCAGTTCAGAAGACGAAGAAGGAGAAGAACGAAGAGGAGGACAGGGAGAAGAAGAAGAAGAAAAAGAAGAAGATGAAGAAAAAGAAGAAGATGAAGAAAAAGGAGAGGTAGAAGAAGAAGAAGGAGAAGGAGAAGAAGGAGAAGAAGAAGAAGAAGAAGAAGGAGGAGGAGGAGGAGGAGAATGAGAAGAAGAAAATGAAGAAGACGAAGAAGAAGAAGGAGGAGGAGAAGTAGAAGAAGAAGGAGGAGGAGAATGAGAAGAAGAAAATGAAGACGAAGAAGAAGAAGAAGGAGGAGGAGAAGTAGAAGAAGAAGGAGGAGGAGGAGAATGAGAAGAAGAAAATGAAGAAGACGAAGAAGAAGAAGAAGGAGGAGGAGAAGTAGAAGAAGTAGAAGAAGAAAATGAAGAAGACAAAGAAAGAAGAAGAAAAAAAGGAGGAGGAGGAGGAGAAGGAGAAGAAGAAGAAGAAAATGAAGAAGACGAAGAAGAAAAAGAAGACCGTTCGAAGCTTACTAACTTCCTACACTTTGACTCTTGTATCTTACCTTTACACCCCACCACTCACACCTTTCATCTTTTATATTTAACTTGTTTCAGTCGTTAGACTGCAGCCATGCTGGAGCACCGCCTTTGTGTGTATGCACGCGCGTGTGTGTCTTTGTGTTTGCCTGTTTGTCCCCACCACCATTACTTCATATCCGGTGTTGGTTTATTTGCACCCCTGAAACTAGGGGTCCGGCTGAAGGTCACCGATATAAATGCCACGCTTTCAAAAGAAAACTCTAAGAACTGGGGGCGATTTGATCGACTCGAACAAGGGGGTGCCCCAGCGTGGCCGCAGTCCAATGAGTGAAACAAGGGAAAGACAAATGTATGCATCTCCTTGCGCTTGTCTGTTTGTCCCCGATTCCACCGTCTGACAACCGGTGCTGGTTTGTTTACGTCCCCCAAACTTAGCAGTTCGGCTAAAAGGGCAGCAGTCGATAAAATCACGCACACACTTCACCATCTTAAAAGGGAGAAGTTACACAGGGATGTTCATGGCTGGAACGTATTAGGGTAGTTAGCACCACCCAGGGTAGACCCGGATTGATCGAAAGAACATCCTCTTCTGTCTCATATCTCACGTATGTCCTCTATACCTCTCCTCCTCCTTCTACCACTACTACTACAACTACTACTACTACTACTACTACTACTACTACTACAACTACAGGTGCTTCTACTACTACTACAACTACCATTACTACTAGTACCACAACAACAACAACAACAATTACTACTACTAATACTACCACTACTACTACTACTACTACTTTTACTACTACTACTACCACTGCAACTACCACTACTACTGCTGCTGCTGCTCTACCACTACTACTACTAGTTTTACTACTACTACTACTACTACTACCACTACTACTGCTGCTACTACTACTACTACTACTACTACCACTACTACTGCTGCTGCTACTACTACTACTACTACTACTACTACTACTACTACCCACTACTACTGCTGCTGCTATTACTACTACTACTACTACTACTACTACTACTACACCTCCTTCCTTACCATCCTCCTACTCCCTCTTTTTCTCATCTACTGACCCCCTCCTCACTCCTCTTACTGCTACTAGCAACCTCACACTACCTCTTCCCTCTCTTCCTCTTTCCCTTCGAGTTAAGTAAAAGGTTAAGTACAGTTCAACAGTGGGTGGCGAGGGAGGGGAGGTGTGGGGTGGGATTAGTGTGTTGCGGGTGACATGTGGTAGTGGTGAGGGGTGGGGTGGAAATCGTGATGGGGTTGGTGGTAGAGGTGATACTGTTGTTGGTGGTGGTGATGATGATAGCGTTGTTATGGTTGTTGTACTTGTTGCTGTTGTTGTTGTTGTTGGTGGTTGTTGTGATTGTTGTTGTTATTGATACTCTTTTTTACTCTTATTTGTTTCAGTCATTTGACTACGGCCATGCTGCAGCACCGCCTTTAGTCGAATCAAATCGACCACACGACTTATTCTTTGTAAGCCTAGTACTTATTCTACCGGTCTTTTTTGCCCACCGCTAAGTTACGGGGACATAAACACACCAGCATCGGTTGTCAAGCGATATTGGGAGGAGGGGTGAACTAACGCAGACACACAAACATACACACACACATGCACCCCCACCACATACATATATATATATATATATATATATATATATATATATATATATATATACGACGGGCTTCTTTCAGTTTCCGTCTACCAAATCCACTCACAAGGCTTTGGTCGGCCCGAGGCTATAGTAGAAGACACTTGCCCAAGGTGCCACGCAGTGAGACTGAACCCGGAACTACGTCGTTCGTAAGCAAGCTACTTACCACACAGCCGCTCGTGTGATCGTCGCATTGACCATGACAGAGAACGTTGTCATGGTGATACCTGCTTAGAGGTCTACGCGATGTTGCAGAAAGTTATAGCGAGGAGTGTATGAGCCGTACACAAGTGTACGAGTAGCGCGGACGTTTCCAAGATGGCAGAAAAAATGTCGATATTGAAGAACATTCTCGGAGACCCGCAACCAGCAGAAGAACTGAGAAAAACATCGCAGATGTGCGTGCAGCTGTGATGGGAAATCGTCGAATCACCATCCGTGAGTTATCAGAGGATGTGCAGATTAGTTACGGTTCACTTCAGTCCATTATCACTGAAGATTTGGGTATGAGACGCGTGTCTGCCAAGTTTGTGCCAAAACTGCTTTCAGCTGATCAAAACGACACTCGGGTCTCAGTTGCATAAGATCTCCTTGATTATGTTGAGGACGATGAAAATTTACTGAAAACTTTGTGTAGGCCTCTGAGCAGTTATCGTTAAGCTTTTGACAAAATTTGATGCAAATTCTCTTATTAAATTTCCATGTCGTGATCAATGCGACAATCACACGCTACACACCTTCCTTCCAAGCACTGCTGTAAACAGCGGAAGTGACCTAGAACGCCATCACTTAGTGCGCCTGCACAGCAGAGTTCAAGGTCAATCTGTGCCAAGCGGCTTTACTTTGCATGCTTTAACTTCGTTACTATGGCAACAGTCCGGATACTTATTGGATGTACAGGTATTTTATATTGGAAGAAATGAGGTACTCAGAAATTCGGATGGTTTTATATTTACAGATATTTATTTGTATATTACATGTTTTTATACATCATATCACTTAGATCTAAGTTACATGATATAAGTTATATGATGTATAAAAACATGTAATATACAAATAAATATCTGTAAATATAAAACCATCCGAATTCTGAGTACCTCATTTCTTCTTATATATATGTATATATATATATATATATATATATATATATAATATATATATATATATGTCTATATTTATGTATGTATCTGTGTTTGTCCCCCCCCCCCCACCGCTTGACAACCGGTCGGTGTTCGTGTGTTCACATCCTCGTAACATAACAGATCGGCAAAAGTTACCGATAGAATAAGTACTAGGTTTTAAAAATTTTGTCCTGAGGTATATTTTTTCCCACTAAAACTCTTCAATGCGGTGCCCCATCATGGCCGTATTCAAATGATTGAAACAAGTAAAAGGTAAAAGAATTGAAACAAAAAAGAGCTAAGGGAAATAACTCAAAGACACCAATGTTATGCATATGAACAACATGGACAAATACAGGTATATCGCATACCATACAACATAAATTATTGATTCATTAATATCAATTCCGCATTTAGAGGATGTGACATAATTATCGATTGGTGGTTAAGACTTGGGAAGGGGAGATAACTTTAATGATAAAGAAATCCTCCAAAAGTGACATGCCGTGTTTCTGCCTCAATAGCCGTCCTTAGCGCCTATGCAAGAGAAAACTAGAATATTTCACCGTTCCCTTGTGGAGTAGTTGAGCACTCTAAAAATAATAAACAGTTATAAGTCGGCGAACTATCAGAGACATTACCATGGCGACAAAATGCTAGCAGCATTTCGTACGTTTTTACGTTTTCAGTTCAAATTCCACCATGGTCGATTTTGTCTTTCATCCTTTCAGGGACGATAATATAGATACCAGTTGAGTACTGGGGTCGATATAATCGACTTACTCCGGATCTAGCTGGTTTGGTTGCCAGCATTTCAAAAATTGAAGTCTATTAAAAATTTTAAAATTTGGT
>NW_021832915.1:20000-29438 GCF_006345805.1 Octopus sinensis
GAGAGAGAGTAAGAGAGGAGAGAGAAAGAGAGGGGAGAGAGAAAGAGAGGAGAAAGATAGTAAGAGAGGAGAGAGAGAGTAAGCGCGGGAGAAGGGGAAATGAGAGAAAGAGAGGGGAGAGAGAAAGGGAGGAGAGAGAGAAAGAGAGAGAGTAAGCGCGGGGTAAGGGGAGAGGAAAGAAAGAGAAAGAGCGATAATGCGAGGGAAATGGGGATGGGGGAGAGTGAACCAGGATATGAGAGATAGAGAGGGGTTGAGAGAATGTGTGTAAGAGAGTGTGATAGGGAGAGGTAAAATGGGGGAGGAAGAGAAAGAGATGAGAATTAAAATAGAGAGATAGAGAGAGAGATGAAGAAAGAGAGGGGAGGGAAAGAGGGACAGGAGGAAGCGAGGGAGGGAGTGAGAGAGAAGTGAGAGAGAGAGGGGAGAGAGAGCGACAAATTGGGAAAAGGGAAGGAGGAGACGGCTGGTTGCTGACAACAATAAAACCAACGAGGGGAGGGCAAAAAAAAAAAGAAACAACAACAGCAACAAACAAAAACAACAAAACAACACCAGCAACACAACACAAAACAAAACAAAAAAAAATAAAAACAAACCAACAGTTCACGAATTTTCTAGGGTGTTTCATTCTGCCCCTACCCCCCTCCCCTCCTCCACCGCCGCCGATTTTACGTTTGCCCTCCCCGCCCTCCCCCTACCACCACCACCCGCTCCTCCTCCTCCTCTTGCCTTTTCCATTCTAAACTCACTGACTTTAGCAGTGAGGCGAACACAAGGGAGTGAACCCCGTTGTTACAACACCAACTCTCCCGCTGTTACACGAGAAGATGGTAAGAGGAGAGGTTGGAGGAGGGAGGGCTATTCTCTTAACTTGCTTGCTGGCTTTCGGGCTGGCTGGCTGGCTGCCTCCCTGGTAGGGTTCTTCCTCTGGCTCACATCTCTTCTTATGGGGACCAACGAGAAATAAGCTTCTATAATAGTTATTTCTTTTTCGCCCTTTTCAAGCTTAGCCAGGCTCATGGGCCCGGTTTCCCGGTTTCCCGGTTTCTGTGGCGTATGTGTTCCCTCCTCAGCTGGACGGGACGCCAGTCCATCACAGCGTTACTCAAGAAACAGGAAGAGAGAGTGAGAGAAAGTTGTGGCGAAAGAGTACAACAGGGGTCGCCATCCACCCCCTGCCGGAGACTCGTGGAGCTTTTGGGTATTTTCGCTCAATAAACACACACAACGCCCGGTCTGGGAATCGAAACGGCGATCTTCCGACCGCGAGCCCGCTGCCCGAACCACTGGGCCATTGCACTTCCTGCGCCCTTTTAAAGCCTAGCCAGGCTCATAACCCCGGTTTCCCGGTTTCTGTGGCGTATGTGTTCCCCCCAGCTGGACGGGATGCCAGTCCATCGCAGCGTTACTCAAGAAACAGGAAGAGAGAGAAAGTTGGGGCGAAAGAGTACAACAGGGGTCGCCACCACCCCCTGCCGGAGCCTCGTGAAGGTTTTAGTGTTTTAATCATCAATGTACTTTCCCTGATTATCTATGACTTGATTCCATCTATTTACAAGCTTTTTAATCCCATCAATGTAAAACTCTTTTGGTTTCAAAGCAAAGAACTCTGACCTCTCCTGGCTTGCAAAAGTTATGTCCCCGAAATGATTCTGTAAACTACGGGACAAATGGTAGGCTGAAGGAGCAAGGTCGGGAGAATAAGGTGGATGAGGAATCTTTTTACCCAACCAAGCTCTTTGATCTTCTGTGATGTGATCTTTGCAGTGTGGGGTTGCGCATTGTCCTGATAAAACATCACTCCTTTTCAATTCACTAAAGTGGGTCTTTTTTCTTCAAAGCTTGGTTCAAACGCACTAATTGCTGACAGTAGACTTGAGCATTGGCTGTTGCATTAGGTGGTAACAATTCAAGGTGAATTACTCCTTTACAATCCCACCAGATAGAAAGAAGAACCTTTTTCCCATGAAGTTCCCTTCTCGGTTGTGGTTGAGCTTTTTCCCTTTTACCAGGCCACTGTTTACGACGTTTAACATTTCGATAGGAAATCCATTTTTCGTCACCAGTCACAAGTCTATCAAAAAAGGGTGGAACGAGTTCGCGAGAATGGAGAGAAGAGCAGATGTCAACTCGGGATTTGCAGTTGCTTTCAGACAATTCATGAGGCACCCATTTTCCAAGTTTAGGAAACTTTCCAAGTTGTTGAAGATGACGATGAACAGTTGTATGGTTTGAACTAAGTTTTATTGCCAATTCTTCATGTCAGGTCTCCGCTTGGAGCTACTGGTAAAATGTAACCCAGTACAACCTGTTACATGGTCGGGTCGTTGACGACTAAACTGGCAACCCCACCAAGATTTCTTGGTGAGGAGGGTGATTTGGACACCCAGCAGGACTAAAAACAAAACCTGTCAAAGGGCAGAGGAACTCTCTCATGAGTCAATGGCCATCCAAAAACCTACATAAATCTGGAGTGGAGCCCCTAAGGCGGTTGGATTGCGCCATGCGTGCCACCTTCGGCAGCTCCTGCATCCTGGTCTACCCTCAGCCGTCTTGACTTTGTCTTGCCACTGGATCCGGCGCACCAGGACGAAAGAGTGAGGCTGATCCTGCGCAAGTCACCCTCACTATAATCCAAGTCACGCGCACGTCATGACATCATGACACCAACATCACAAAGTCCTGTGGCGATGGGGAAATTGCCAATTCTTCAACTGATAATGCAGGATTTTCTTCAAGTAATGCCTGAAGGAGTTTATCATCAAACTCAACTGGACGTCCTATTCAATCTTTATCTTCAAGGCTGAAATCTCCACTTCTGAATTTTGCAAGTTCTTTCATTCAAGCATTCTTTCCCATAAACTGAGTGTATGTTCTGAGTCGCTTCGGCTGCAGAGTTTCATTCTTTTGTACTCATAAAGCATTATGTGCCTTAAATACTCTTTGGATACTCCTATGTTAGGGTTTTAATCAAAGAAAATTTAATTCTATTATTCTGTAAAATAATATTTAATTAGTTTAAATGTACACAAATATATAAAAATAATTTTGAATGCCATTAGATATTATAAAATACTATTGAATTTCATTCAATTTTTAAAATGGTGAAATCGGACAGAACTTATGGGATGACCTGATATATATTACGTTGCTTCACATGAAATGTATTTGAAAGGTAACAATAAAATGTTTCAGAAGTGTTAGAAAACTGATTTATTTAATCAAATTATGATCCATGTACATTTATGACCTTTATCCAACGTTTCTCTATGTCATGTATTCCATCTTGCATTTGTCTTATGAAGAAAGGCTGAAGACGCTCGACCTTTATTCTCTAGAAAAACGACGACGCCGTGGTGATCTCATTCTCGCTCACAACATCATAAGCGGAAAGTGTAACCTTTCGAAAGAGCTGTTCTTTACTCCTGCTCCAGAGCGTCGGCTGCGGGGTCATTCCGAAAAGCTCTACCTGCGACGATTTCATCTCAATCGAAGGAGAGGGGCTTTCTCCGTCCGGGTTGCGGATCCGTGGAATAAGCTGCCGGACGAGATGGTGAAGATGCCGACGACCGCTCGGTTCAAAGTCTCCCTTGACCACAAGTGGCCTGAACTCTTTACATGAACACCACCCTGTACATAACTCCATGTCCCCCTACATGGCCTCACAACATCATAAGCGGAACGTGTTACCTCTCGAAAGAGCTGTTCTTCACTCCTGCTCCAGAGCGTCGGCTGAGGGGTCACTCCGAAAAGCTGTATCTGCGACGATTTCATCTCAATCGAAGGAGAGGGGCTTTCTCCGTCCGGGTTGCGGATCCGTGGAATAAGCTGCCGGACGAGATAGTAAAGATGCCGACGACCGCTCGGTTCAAAGTCTCTCTTGACCAGAAATGGCCTGAACTCTTTGCATGAACACCCTCCCTGTACATAACTCCATGTCCCCCTACATGGCCTTGCTCTTTGCTTTTTGAGCCAAAAAATTAACTTAACTTTAAAAAGCAATTAATCTTTTGCTGTGATGATAAACTGTCCGAATGCTTCAATTACCTCTTTCTCTATTTAAGAATGTTTCATTTCTTATGAAAAGCACAAACTTCTTAAATATGTGATGATCAGTAGAAGAGATATCAGGGGAATAGGGAGGATGTTGCAAAATCTCATAATTCAGGCTTCGCAACTTTTAGACCGTAGCTTGAGGGTTGTGAGGGCATACATTGTCGTGGAGCAAAATTGGGCCATCTCTATTCACCAGTCTGGGTTGCTTCTTTTTCAAATTCTCATGCATACAGTCAAATTCCTGGCAATACGATGTTGCTTGTTGCCGTTTTCCCTTGTTGCAAAAATGAATAAGGAATAACTCCCTTCGCAGACCACCGTATAGGGACCACTAAGTCTTTAGGGTAAATAGCGGGTTTGGGTAGTGTTTAGGTAACTCTCCCACATCTAATCGCTGTCCTTTTCTGCTGTTGACAAAGAGTATCCATTTCTCATCACATGTAATGATTTGATGCAAAAATGGTCTTATTCCAGTCGAGAAAGCAATAAGGAGCACACTTCGAGGCGGCTGTTTTTTTCTTATTTTTTAAAAATTTCGTTCAGTTGATGTGGAACAAACCTATCCGTTTTTTTAACTTTTCAAATTTTTTACAGGTGTCCAAAAACAGTTGTACGAGATGTTTGGAGTTCCGATGAAAGTTTTCGAACCGTTGTTCTCGGATTTTCTTCAACCAAAGCATTTACTCAATCATGCCGAATAACTGATTTTGGCCTACCCCTTGGTTTGTTTTCAAGGCTATCATCTCCTGAACGAGGGCTTTGGAACCATTTCTGAACAGTTCTGAGGCCGACAAAACCATTACCAAAGGCCCTCTTGATATTCCGTAGAGCTTCTGCGGCAGAGTGACCCAAGTTTTACTCATACGAGAAAACCATTCAACGTAGTTTGGTTACTCTCTCTATTTTACTCTTTTACTTGTTTCAGTCATTTGACTGCGGCCATGCTGGAGCATCGCCTTTAGTCGAGCAACTCGACCCCGGGACTTATTCTTTGTAAGCCCAGTACCTATTCTATCGGTCTCTTTTGCCGAACCGCTAAGTGACGGGGACGTAAACACACCAGCATCGGTTGTCAAGCAATGCTAGGGGGACAAACACAGACACACAAACATATACACACACATACACACACATATATATACATATATACGACGGGCTTCTTTTAGTTTCCGTCTACCAAATCCACTCACAAGGCATTGGTGGGTCCGAGGCTATAGCTGAAGACACTTGCCCAAGATGCCACGCAGTGGGACTGAACCTGGAACCATGTGGTTGGTAAGCAAGCTACTTACCACACAGCCACTCCTGTTATCATTTTCATAAAGTCTGTGGGTACGAACTTTGTACCCCAATATTGTTGAGAAAGAATAAGTCAGGATTAAATGCAAGTTATACATAATTGAGTTTTTAATGACTAAAATAAGAAGTAATTAAAAATGCGACATTTCGTGTGAAACAAATTAATATATATGTATGTATATATTTCTTATATCGTTTTGCTTGTTTCAGTCATTAGACTTTTCACCCGCGTATTTTGTTTTAATTTTTCTGTGTTAGAATATTATATATTTTCCTGTGCTTCTGTGTGTTAGTATTTTTACATATTTTTCATTTCCAATATGTTTAGCACTCATTGACTCAGCTGGATTTATGTTTTCACTAGGTTAATTCTGTTCATAAAAATTCTAATTAGGAGTATCTCTTAAACCGTTAGCTTCACATTTCAACAGCTGAACTGAAATTTAGCTCACATAACAGGAACTGAGAGGAATATCGTGGAACAGAGAAACTGTGGGTGATACAAATAATTTGACATTATTTTCGAATTCTGCATGCAAATACAAATGAGATACAGGCATTCTTTTCCTTGGGACAAATTCTTTGTTGACCAGCGTTATTCTTGTGGTAGTTTACAAATCCAAGCATGAAAACGTTACTCAACTTTGGAGTTTTGGAGACAGACGCCTGTCACACACATACATGAATGCGTAAATGTACATACAAACTTATATATGAATACATACATCCACATGTACTTATATATTAATGATGTACACAAATACATGACAGGTATACATAATACTGACATACGCATGACGCAAACACGTTATTAATATAAGTAATTAAAAAATAATTAAAAAATACAGTCAATGAAGAGACAAAAGAAACAATAAGATGATACATGTTGATTTTATTAGGCATTTCTGTTTATTTAGAAAGCTACAAGGAACAGGTAAGACGCTAAACTATAAATTTCACAGGGTACAACCTTAAAGGTGACACTGCTCGGCAAAACGCGGAAAATTTGTCTCGCTGTTAGCTAAAAATACTCAGTTTTTTTTTCGATTTTTAAACCTCTGTAACTTTTTCCTCCAGTATTTTTCTCAACAACATCAGACCTTCGAAGCAATGAGACTGGAAAGCTACATTATTATAGCCGATTTTCAGATTTTGTACCGTCATTTTTGCGAATGATAAAAATTAGATCCGAAAATTCTTCGAGACGGTGACACAGCTTGGCCGCAGTCGAATGACCGAAACAAAATAATCGGTAAAAAATAGCCGGGTCCACGCATGACTGCGTGATTAAGGTGCTCTCTTTGCGGGCAAATTCTTCATTTTACAACTTACCTGTTGTCATTTACATAAAGGTAAATGACAACAGATAAGTTGTAAGATGGCGTGTGGGAGTGCGACTTGAGGGAGATTTGGCTGCTATTTGTACCACGGGGCCACATAGAATCTTCCTATTAAGCTTTTTGTCGTCTCACCCGTGCTAAGACTTAATGACGTCCCACCCATGACCGTCCTGTATCTTTCTGATGTACAAAGGAATCAAGTCTGTTCTTTGATTAGAAAAGTAGAGTGTGATTTGAGGGAGATTTAGCTATTATTTATAAGAAATCGAGACTCTCGCGTTTGCTTGGTGTTAACGTCGTCCATACATATGTGTGTGTGTGTGTGTATATGTTTGTTTATCTACGTGTATGTGTGCGTGTATCTGCGTTTGTGAATGTGTTTGTGTGTGTGGAGTGTATGTGTATATGTATGTGTATATGTGACTGTGAGTGTGTATGTGAGCCTCTGTGTGTGTGTGTGTGTGACTGCATAGACATGCATGTATGTGCATATGTGTGTGTGTGTACACATACGTATGATTGTACGGGCTCGTATATATGTGTGTGTGTGTGTGTGCCTGTTTTGTTAAGAGTGTGTATAAATGCCGGGGCTTGTTAAGAGAGATGGAGAGAGAGAGAGAGAAAGAAAGAGAAAGAGAAAGAGCGAGAGAGGGGGGACAGACATACTGAAATAGTAAGGGGCGTCTGGGTTGCAGGGTAACAAAAAAGGGGGGGAGCAGAAAAGGATGGGATGGAACAGGGGTGTTGTAAAATAAATAATAAGTCTGGTAAAAGGGTTGAAATTGAGGCGGGAGAAGGTGGAACAAATGATGAATTGGTCAACTAAGCATCTGCGGAGTCAACGAGAGAAGAGGGGAAGAGAGAGAGAGCGAGAGACAGAGAGTCAGAAGGGGATGATACAGATAGGAAGAAGACAAAGAGGGCGAAAAGAAACCTAGATATATATCCTCTTTTACTCTTTTACTTGTTTCAGTCAGTTGACTGCGGCCATGCTGGAGCACCGCCTTTAGTCGAGCAACTCGACCCCGGGACTTATTCTTTTGTAAGCCCAGTACTTATTCTATCGGACTCTTTTGCCGAACCGCTAATTTAGGGGGATGTAAACACACCAGCATCGATTGTTAAGCAATGCTAGGGGGACAAACACAGACACACAAACATATACACACACACATATATATATATACATATATACGACAGGCTTCTTTCAGTTTCTGTCTGCCAAATCCACTCACAAGGCTTTGGTCGGCCCGCGGCTATAGTAGAAGACACTTGCCCAAGGTGCCACGCAGTGGGACTGAACCCGGAACCATGTGGTTGGTAAGCAAGCTACTTACCACACAATATATATATACATATACATATATATATACACACATATATATTAGAAGGTTTGGAGATGATGTACAGGTATTATATAATAGAAGAAATGAGGTACTCAGAAATCAGGATGGTTTTATATTTACAGATATTTATTAGTATGTTACATGATTTTATACATCATATATCATATTAACGCTTTCGTCCACTCTACTAGAGTCGTCAGATTGAACTTTTGCAGGTTTATTTACTCTTTTTATAGTATTATTGAGTGTGTAGGCGTGGGGAGATATATATGTATATATATACTTCTTTCAGTCATTTGACTGTGGCCATGCTGGAGCACCGCCTTTAGTCAAACAAATTGACTCCAGGACTTGTTCTTTGTAAGCCTAGTGTTGATTCTATCGGTCTCTGTTGCTGAACCGCTAGATACGGGGACGTAAACATACCAACATAATAATTTCTTAAATATAGCCACGAAACACGTGTCGTTATTCTACCAATTATATACGTTTTCATTATTTTTTGGCAATTTACTTTATCATTGGAATTTTATTGTTATTTTAATTTTATTATTTCTATTATATGTAATTTTCTAGATGGTGTATTTAATTGTTCATTTTGAATTGATAAAGGTGTTTTTTTCTAATTTATATATATATACATATATATATTATATATATATATATATATATATATATATATTATATATATGTGCGTGTGTGTGTGTATGGGTGTATACATATTTGGCCCGAGGCTGTAGGCGGAGACAATTCCCCAAGGTGTCATGCAGTGAGACTGAACCCGGATTGATGTGGTTGGGAAGCAAGCTTCTTACCACACAGCCACGCCTATATATGTATATATATATATATATATATATCCATGCTGTCTATGTACGTATATATGTATGTATGTATGTATGTATGTATGTATGTATGTATGTATATATATATATCTATCTATATATATGTACATGACCTCGTGAGTACCACTGGCGATTTTTTCCCTCTGTCTTCCCTTCTCTGGATCTTTCCTTCTCCTATGTTTCCGACGAAGATCTCCGCTCGAAACGTTAAACCCTCCTTCTTCCCTTCTTTCCTGAGCGTCCAATAATACTTTATTTGTTCCACGTCCTTGCGTTGTTGTGTTTTTTTGTTTTCTTGTTTGGATTAACAACTATAATATATATATATATATATATATATATTATATACATATATATATATATATATATATATATATATATATATTGATAGATAGATAGCTAGATAGAGAGTGTGTGTGTGTGTGTATGTGTGAGAGTGAGAGGGAGAAAGAGACATGGATTGATAGATGGATAGAGAGAGAACAGAAGCAAAGTATGAACGGAGAAGAGAGAATAAGAGAAGGAAAGGGAAAGAGAGAGAGGGTGGAA